>NW_011494606.1:4093900-4094891 GCF_000754665.1 Bison bison bison
AATGCAACTGTACGGTAGTTTCAGCATTCTTTGGCATTGGCTTTCTTTGGGACTGGAATGAAAACTGACCTTTCCCAGTCATCCGGTCCCATGACTTCATGGCAAATAGATGGAGAAACAGTGGAAACAGGGGCTGACTTTATCTTTGGGAGCTCCAAAATCACTGCAGATGGTGACTAAAGCCACGAAATTAGAAGATGCTTACTCCTTGGGAGAAAAGTTATGACCAACCTAGATAGCATGTTGGAGAAGGACATGGAAACCCATTCCAGTATTCTTGCCTAGAGAATCCCATGGACAGAGGAGCCTGGTGGGCTGCTGTCCATACGGTCACACAGAGCTGGACACAACTGAAGCGACTTAGCATGCAAGCATGCATGCACTGGAGAAGGAAATGGCAACCCACTCCAGTATTCTTGCCTGGAGAATTTCATGGACAGAGGACACACACACAAAGCACTGAGTGCTGTGCCTAGACCATAGCAAGTGTGTCGAAGCACTTATTGTTTTTATTATTATTGATTGATTAGAAGTATGTATACAAGGGCCTAATGTAAAACAAACTTGTAACAGATTTTAATTTCCTTCCCTTCCCTTTATACCTCTTACAGTACTTTAAAAAATGTCTTACCATACGAAGCACTCACTATTCCGATGGCTTTCCACTCACCACTGTACCCCTTCCTATCAAGCCAAATACTGGGCCTCTAATGAAAAGGCAGAGCAACCAGAGATCAAATTGCCAACATCCACTGGATCATCGAAAAAGCAAGACAGTTCCAGAAAAACATCTATTTCAGCTTTATTGACTATGCCAAAGCCTTTGTGTGGACCACAATAAACTGTGGAAAATTCTGAAAGAGATGGGAATACCAGACCACCTGACCTGCCTCTTGAGAAACCTATATGCAGGTCAGGAAGCAACAGTTAGAACTGGACATGGAACAACAGACTGGTTCCAAATAGGAAAAAGAGTACGTCAAGGCTGTAT
>NW_011494606.1:4094991-4095448 GCF_000754665.1 Bison bison bison
AGCCTCTTGATGAAAGTGAAAGAAGAGAGTGAAAAAGTTGGCTTAAAGCTCAACATTCAGAAAACAAAGATCATGGCATCTGGTCCCATCACTTCATGGGAAATAGATGGGGAAACAGTGGAAACAGTGACAGACTTTATTTTTTGGGGCTCCAAAATCACTGCCGATGGTGACTGCAGCCATGAAATTAAAAGACGCTTACTCCTTGGAAGAAAAGTTATGACCAACCTAGACAGCATATTCAAAAGCAGAGACATCACTTTGCCAACAAAGGTCCATCTAGTCGAGGCTATTGTTTTTCCTGTGGTCATGTATGGATGTGAAAGTTGGACTGTGAAGAAGGCTGAGCGCTGAAGAATTGATGCTTTTGAACTGTGGTGTTGGAGAAGACTCTTGAGAGTCCCTTGGACTGCAAGGAGATCCAACCAGTCCATTCTAAAGGAGATCAGTCCTGGGT
>NW_011494606.1:4095548-4096043 GCF_000754665.1 Bison bison bison
ACGGAGGGAATCAGGGTCCCGGTGCCCCTGGCTTGGGGAGGCAGCTCCACAGCCAGAGTGTCGCTCCGTTTGTGCCCAGAAAGCGCCTGCCAGACCGGGCCTTCCCTGGAGCTGTCCTCCCGCCTAGAGGCAGGTGGATGTGCTGTGCGGGCTTCCCCTGTGCGTTTGGGCTCCCTAGCACAGCCGCAGCGCAGGGGAACCAGCCCATGATCAGTGAGCTCCGGGCAGTACTTTGGTCCCAGGTTTGGAGCCCAATGCCCGGAACGCTTGAGAGAAGAGGCTGGCTGCCGGCGGGTGCTTGCAAGCCTGTTACTGGGAAGGACCGAGTGAGCTTCCACACCGGCGGAGCTCCAGCTCTGCGCCCAGGCGCGATAGCACAGAGCCCCGGCCGAGAGGCTGCTCTGGCCTGGGCGAGCCTCCCCAAGCCCTACCCAGCTTCAGCGTTCGCGCGCGGGAAGGGCAGGCTGCGGGAGTGTGGGAGACGTGACTGGTGCC
>NW_011494606.1:4096143-4104429 GCF_000754665.1 Bison bison bison
GAAACTCCAGTACTTTGGCCACCTCATGCGAAGAGTTGACTCATTGGAAAAGACTCTGATGCTGGGAGGGATTGGGGGCAGGAGGAGAAGGGGACGACAGAGGATGAGATGGCTGGATGGCATCACCGACTCGATGGACATGAGTTTGAGTGAATTCTGGGAGATGGTGATGGACAGGGAGGCCTGGCGTGCTGCGATTCATGGTGTCACAAAGAGTCAGACACGACTGAGCGACTGAACTGAACTGAATCCTTGTCTACCTCCCAATATTCAGCCCTGTGGCTCTGTGACCAGGGGGAAGGTGTACCCCACCTTACCAGATCTGCCTGAACCACTGTGGATGGTGCTGTGTAGAACTCTGGCACCAATCTGGGAAAGGCTATTCAAAAGCAAAACACTTAGGAGGTACAGATGCTTGTCCCCAAGATAAAACCGTGATAAAGTCTTCAGGGTTTGCAAATAACCTGGCTGTGTAACTACCATGGCTTGGCTTTGTTTAAATAAGAGTGTTAGAGGAACATGTTCAGGACTATTTAAATTCAGATCATGTAGCTCCTAAGGAATTCAAAACATAAGGGTAAACACTTGAATGACTTTAAAGGTAAGCAAGATAGGAAACTGTATAACGTATATAGCTCCACTCCTGGTTCTGGGGATCAAACCACTCTCTCTGGAATATTCAGGGAAAATAAATAAAGATCAGGGGGTGGGGGAGATGAAGGCCATCTGTAGGCGTACAATGAAGTTGTTCAGTCATGTCCCACTGTTTGTGACCCCATGGACTATACAGTCCGTGTAATTCTCCAGGCCAAAATACTGGAGTGGGTAGCCTTTCCCTTGTCCAGCGGATCTTCCCAACCCAGGAATCAAACTGAGGTCTCCGGCTTTGCAGGCAGGTTCTTTACCAACTGTGCTATCTGGGGCATGCTCAATATCAAATGTTCTGCATTATCAGATAGTGTATCTTAGATTTTTATTTGAGAATGTGGCCACCATTTTAATCCATTTAGATTATCTATTCCAACACCCTTATTTTACAAAGAAGAACATGAGGCCCAGAGAGAGACTACCAATGCTAGGCATAGTTGCTGGTACATAGGTACTAACTAAATATTTACCCATTACTATCCAAGATGGTGGAGTAGAAGGATGTGTACTCATCTTCTCCTGCAAGAACTCCAAAATTACAACTCACTGCTGAACAACCATCAACAGAAGAATGTTGGATCCCACCAAAAAAAGATACCCCACATCCAAGGGCAAAGGAGAAGCCCCAACAAGATGCTAGGAGGGCTGAAATTGTGTTTAGAATCAAACCCCATACCCACCAGAGATGCTCAGAGGGCTCAAACAAAACCTTATACATCCAGGAGAACCCACAGAGACTGAGCCAGATCTGCCTTTGAGTGTTTGAGTGTCTCCTACAGAGGTACGGGTCAACAGTGGTCTGCCGCAGGGACAGGGGCTCTGGGTGCAGCAGACCTGGGTATGGCATAAGCCCTCTTGCAGGAGGTCACCATTAACCCCATCATAGAGCCACCAGAATTTACACAGGACTGGGGAAACAGACTCTTAGAGGGCACAAACAAAACCTCGTGCGCATTAGGACCCAAGAGAAAGGAGCAGTGACCCCACAAGAGACTGCCCCAGACTTGCCCATGAGTGTCCAGGAGTCTCCAGGGGATGCGTGGGTCGGCGGTGGCCTGCTGCAGGTTCGGGTGCACTGAGTGCGTTCAAGGGCCCTTTTCAAGGAGGTCACCATTACCTTCATTACCTCCAACATAGTTTGGCCTCAGGTCAAACTAAATCGGGGCCTAATTTGACTAAATCTGGGCCAATGACTTGATTAAAATTAGTAAGTTGCAGAGTTAGAAGGCCTCCTTAGGCCCTCTCATCTGGAGACCATCAAGTCTGCAATGTGCAGCCTCACCTCCAACAGGTCCCAGGCCAATGCTGACCACCACCAACAGAGTGTTAGCCACCACAGTCCTTCAGGCAGGGGGTTTGAGATTAAGAGAGCTTCTGCATCCTTTTTGGGGCTTCTGCGCTACAGTTATACATTTCTCTAACACCTATCTCACTGGTACCACATGATGCCATTCTTATGGGCCCTTCTGAGAAACCCGTCTTGTTCTGAGTCAGTCAGCTCTGCAACCTATGTCCCCATCTGGTTAGACAGAGGATAAGGCCCATGTCAATGGTAGCCATGTTTATAGACTGGACACAAGGGAAGTCCAGAGGGTGCCAGGCATGAGAACTCTGGCAAACAGGCACATTGTCTCTAGCAGAGTGACCAGTGGACCCACCAGCAGTACTCTCTAGAGGACAAAGAGAAGATGTAGGGAGTGCTGTGATGTGGATGTGGATCCCCCCTTTAGGATGAGGCCCTCATTTTTCCCCACTGCAGGCACTATTGGCTATTCACAACCCACTCCTCTCCTAGACTTGCTCTCAGCCAAATTACACCCCTTCACTAGGAGCAGCCAGTATCTAATATCCTGTGGGAGAGTACAAAGGTCTGGCTCATGGGCTCAATGTGAAGCATCTCTGAGAGACTTTTGCAGCTCCAGAATTCCCCATGGGGTGGCTGAGGCCCTTGTATTGACTATATCAAAGTCTCACTTCTCCCTTGTCTCTTCCTTCTCATAGGTTTTGATCATAAGTGTTCTTCCCAATAATCTTCTTGCATACAAATATCCATCACAGAGTCTTTTCCTAGGGAATCCTAGGACAGAAGGGAAAGCAGACAGTGCAACAGAAGCCTAGATGTATTCAGAGGAGACAGTAAGCAAAAGGCATGACCATGTCCTTGCAGAAAACCATTCAGAAGTCAGGAGTTACAGTTAAAAGGAGAGAAGAATAGTCCAGAAAGCTCAAATCACTTTCCCAATACATTGTTAACATCATTTGAAGTAACCCGAGTTGTCCCCTTTCCTTCTCACTGGAAAGACCCTTAGGACCACACTCAGCTGGGTAACTGCCTGGTGTCCTTATTGTTTCTCCACTTCCTGCCTTGACTCTGGGACCATGTGGCCAGGACACTCTGCCCACATTTGTCAGCCTCTCCCTTTGAGGAACTGGCCAGTATTCTCTAAACCCCCAACTTCTGGCTGCCGTCTTGTTCTGAATCAACTGATGACCCAGAACAAAGGTGCTTCCGCTTGTCTGACTCTGAGTATGGCATGTCCCTTTGGACACTGTCTTGGACTGCTGCCAGTCCCCTGGGGGCTAGTCTGATGGCGGAGTCATTCTCTGTAGCTCCATGCCCTCTGGCTCTGGCTCCCTTTCTCTCTCCATTACCCCATGATGTTGAGGGTACAGCCAAGTACACTCAGGCTCCATAATCTCCTTTTCCTTTTTGGCTTTAGTTTCACCTCTAAGAAAATACAGACATGGCTTATCACAATTTGAGATTTTTTTCCCCTCATGTTTTGCTTTCTTGGTCTGCATGTTTCATCCTTCAGCAAGAGACCTTCTTAAGATTTAAAAATTCATCAGGTCAGAACTAAGGGTTATGGAGAACAACTAACTGGTAGAATAAAGTGTTCATAGTGAGTTTGAAACATTAGTTCAAATATTTCTTGTCATAATATAAAAGTTGATGGATTGTAAAAAGTTAAACTTTTAAAATGAATTTATTTATTTATTTATTTTTAAAATAGTAGTATGCAAAATTTTAGGGCTTTCCTGGTGGCTGAGTGGTAAAGAATTTGCCTACCAATGTAGGAGATGTGGGTTCCATCCCTGGGGCAGGAAGATTCCCTCAGAAGGAAATGGTAACCCAATCCAGTATTATTGCCTTGGAAATTACTGCCATGGGGTCGCAAAAGAACTGGATATGACTTAGCAACTAAACAACAACAACAATGCAAAATATTAAATGTACACAAAAGAAATCTTATGATGAAACTTCGTGTCCCCACCATCCAGCTTCATCTATCTAAAATGTACAAACTGATTTCTACTATGTTCAGCTGAGTGAGTGCAGTCAATAGATGATGAATCAGCTTATTTACTATATGTACCTCAAGGTCAACCTAAAATGACAACTGCTAATCACTTTGTTTGATTGACCTGTGAGTTCCATGACTCCCACATTAAATTGGTTGGAAAAATGAACGATTCTTCTTCCCATCTCTCAACTTTATCGCCTTCTCTCTCCACCCTATTTCTATAGTTTAGGGACCTCAGTCATCTCTTGACTGTGTGACTAGATTTTATATTTTGAGATTTTAATGTTGTCAGTACCCTTCCCCACCCCACCCCCCAATTTGTTCCTCTCTATTCCTCACATTCAAGCAGACGGTCAGCTCTCAACTCGGATAGCTTAAGAAAGATCTGATGCAAAGCAGAAGACAGAAGTAGGCAAAGCTTTCTCACTTTCATTTCCCCAAAACCCAAGCAGTTTGAGGGAAAATTAGAGGGTTTGCAAAGAAAAGAAAGGAAGAAGTCTTTTTGCAGGTATAGATAGTATCTAGCGGCAAAAATAGAGTTCCGTGGTAGGGGAGGTCCCTGATCCACAGGGACCCTGGTTCTGATTCCTGGGAGGTAGCCAGTACCCACGGAGGAGTGGCTTCTGGCTGCATCTAGGGTGGGTGACCATAAACAGATTCACAAAAGATGCCCAAATCCCCAGTGTGGCACAAAGATAGCAGAGAATTCCTGGGGCTAAAGGGACCGTGTGGGTAGGACCAATGGTTGTCTCAGTGGTACCACACGTCTGATGGGAGCACTTTGCCACCCACCCCCACCTTGGCACTGAGAGAGACTCTGGAGCTGTGTGAAACCAGCCCTGTCAGTGAAGCAGGGAAGAACTCAGTTTCAAGTCTCAGTGGGATGCCCACTGAATCAGTTAAGTAACTTGCCCACATTTATACAGCTGCTAACGCCTGGCAGAACTGATATTTAAGCCCAAGTCTGTTAGCCCAACCCCCCACCTTTCCTTCTCAGTTACTCTACAGCAGGGGTCCCCAACCTTCAGGATTTAATGCCTGATGATCTGAAGTGGAGTTATATCATAATCATAGAAATAAAGTGCAGAATAAATGTAATGTACTTGAATCATCCTGAAACCATCCTTCCCACCCTGGTCTATGGGGAAAATTTGTCTTCCACAAAAACGGTTCCTGGTGCCAGAAAGGTTGGGGACCACTGCTCTACAGGATTATAGAAATTCAGTGCCTTAACACTTCCATCAGCTTCCTGAGGAGTGACTGATATCCTTTGGCCCCAGAGACATGAGGGTACCTCAGACATCCTTTCAGCTGACTTCTCTCCTGAGGGGGCTGTGAGGGTGAAGGAGCTGAGGCCAGCACAGCCTCAGACTCTCTAAGGCTCACTGAGCCACATGACAATGCCTGGCCTCAGGTTCATCTGTGAGATGGAGCTACAGCATCAGCATCATAGGGTTCCTGGTGAGCAGGAGATAAGATAATGAGAGGAAATGTACTATAACATGTGTCTGATATTATTAGGAATAATATCAGGAAGAACAATAATAACTAGTACTTTCATACCTAATAACCATGCCCCAAAGCCTGTGGGACCTTCACATTTTTAAAATTTAATTTAATTTTATTTTATTTGGAGGCTAATTACTTTATAATATTGTGGTGGTTTTGCCATACATTCACATGAATCAGCCATGGGTGTACATGTGTTCCCCATCCTGACCCTCCCACCCACCTCCCTCCCCAGTTCTGTTCCTGCATCTCAACTTATGCAGAGCCTGCTTCCGTTTCCTGGACATCTTGTCCCACTCTCCATTTGCAAACTCCTTTTTTTTAGTGAATAATTCTATTTTATCTTTTCTATTGTTTGGCTGTACCACAGGGTGAAAAGGATCTTAGATTCCCTACCAGGGATTGAACCTGCACCCCCTGCATTGGAAGCTCAGAGTCTTAACCACTGGACCACCAGGGAAGTCTGCAAACTCCTGTTGATCTGGTCTCACTGTAAAACGTCACCTCCTCTGAAGGCTCTCCCTGAACCTCACCCTACCCAAAAGCCTAAGTGACGTACTCCTTCTTTGGGCAGTCCCTACCCACATGCGTGGCCCCTTTAGTGCTGAAATTCCCCCACTTGCCAGCCCATCAGCCCACTCCTCTTCCCCTGCAGCCTCCCTTCTCCAGCTAAACTAGCAAATTCCTGGAGAGTGGGGCTGTCTTCTTTATTGAATTTCTAAGGTAAATACAGAACAGGCCTCACATAAAACAGACACTCAAGGTTTCAAAATCTGTTGAAGGAAGGTACAAATATGCCCTCTGAGTCATCAAACACAGAGATTCATTTGTGGCCCCAGTGGCTTTAGTGCCAAATATGTCTTACAATAATTGAATTTCCTAAAAAGTGGTAATACAAACAAAGTTTAAACATAACATAGCTAGTCAACAGCCACCCATAAACACAACGTAAGTTGCTCCTCGAAGGGCTTGATAATTTTTTTGGCTTGCCTAAGAAAGTTCAAGAGACTTTTGACATTCTCATATGTCAGACATTCTCTGACATAAACCATACCAATGTTTTCTTAGGTCAGTCTCTCAAGGCAATAGAAATAAAAGCAAAAATAAACAAATGGAACCTAATCAAACTTACAATCTTGTGCAGAGCAAAGGAAACCATACACAAAATCAAAAGACAACCTAAGGAATGGGAAAAAATATTTGTAAACCAGGCAACTAAGGGCTTAATTTCCAAAATATACAAATAGCTCATACAATTTAACAACAAAAAAACCCGAACAACCCAATCAAAAAATGGGCAAAATGTTCAATATTGCTAATTATTAGAGAAATGCAAAGTAAATCAAAACTACAATGAGGTACCACCTCCCACTGTTCAGAATGACCATCATTAAAAGTTTACAGATAACAAATGCTGGAGAGGGTGTGGTAGTTTGGTACAGCCACTATGGAAAACAGTGTGGAAGTTCTTCAAAAAACTAAAACAGAATTACCATAGGATCCAGCAATCCCATTCCTGGGTATATATACAGATAAAACTGTAATTCAAAGGGATACATACACCCCTATGTTCACAGCAGCACTATTCACAGTAGCAAAGATGTAGAAATTACCTAAGTGTTCACTGACAGAGGACTGTAATGTATACATATCACACCTTCTTTATATACACACACATACCTACATACGTGGAATACTACTCAGCTATAAAAAAGAATGAAATAATGCCACTTACAGCACTATGAACAGAACCAGACATTATCATACTCCCTTCAGTTCAGTCGCTCAGCCGTGTCCAACTCTTCGTGACCCCATGGGCTGCAGCACGCCAGGCCTCTCTGTCCATCACCAACTCCCAGAGTTTACTCAAACTCATTGAGTCAGTGATACCATCCAACCATCTCATCCTCTGTCATCCCCTTCTCCTCCTGACTTCAATCTTTCCCAGCATCAGGGTCTTTTCAAATGAGTCAGTTCTTTGCATCAGGTGGCCAAAGTATTGGAGTTTCAGCTTCAACATCAGTCCTTCCAATGAATATTCAGGACTGATTTCCTTTAGAATTGACTGGGTGAATCTCCTTGCCGTCCAAAGGACTCTCAAGAGTCTTCTCCAACACCACAGTTCAAAAGCATCAATTCTTCAGTGCTCAGCTTTCTTTATAGTCCAACTCTCACATCCATACATGACCATTGGAAAAACCATAGCCTTGACTAGACGTACCTTTGTTAGCAAAGTAATGTCTCTGCTTTGTAATATGCTGTCTAGGTTGGTCAAAACTTTCCTTCCAAGGAGTAAGCATCTTTTAATTTCATGGCTGCAGTCACCATCGGCAGTGATTTTGGAGCCCTCCAAAATGAAGTCTGCCACTGTTTATGCTGTTTCCCCATCTATTTGCCATGAAGTGATGGGACCAGATGCCATGATCTTAGTTTTCAGAATGTTGACTGTTAAGCCAACTTTTTCACTCTCCTCTTTCACTTTCATCAAGAGGCTCTTTAGTTCTTCTTCACTTTCTGCCATAAGGGTAGTGTCATCTACATAACTGAGGTTATTGATATTTCTCCCAGCAATCTTGATTCCAGCTTGTGCTTCCTCTAGCCCAGCATTTCTTATGATGTACTTTACATGTAAGTTAAATAATCAGGGTGACAATATACAGCCTTGACGTACTCCTTTTCCTATTTGGAACCAGTCTGTTGTTCCATGTCCAGTTCTAACTGTTGCTTCTTGACCTGCATACAGATTTCTCAAGAGGCAGGTCAGGTAGCCTGGTATTCCCATCTCTTTCAGAATTTTCCACAGTTTATTTGATCCACACAGTCA
>NW_011494606.1:4104529-4104734 GCF_000754665.1 Bison bison bison
TCTATTTGCCATGAAGTGATGGGACCAGATGCCATCGATCTTAGTTTTCAGAATGTTGACTGTTAAGCCAACTTTTTCACTCTCCTCTTTCACTTTCATCAAGAGGCTCTTTAGTTCTTCTTCACTTTCTGCCATAAGGGTAGTGTCGATCTACATAACTGAGGTTATTGATATTTCTCCCAGCAATCTTGATTCCAGCTTGTGC
>NW_011494606.1:4104848-4129596 GCF_000754665.1 Bison bison bison
TCTCAAGAGGCAGGTCAGGTAGCCTGGTATTCCCATCTCTTTCAGAATTTTCCACAGTTTATTTGATCCACACAGTCAAAGGCTTTGGCATAGTCAATAAAGCAGAAATAGATGTTTTTCTGGAACTCTCTTGCTTTTTTGATGATCCAGAAGATGTTGGCAATTTGATCTCTGGTTCCTCTGCCTTTTCTAAACCCAGCCTGAACATCTGGAAGTTCATAGTTCACGTATTGTTAAAGTCTGGCTTGAAGAATTTTGAGCATTACTTTACTAGCGTGTGAGATGAGTGCAATTGTGCGGTAGTTTGCTCATTCTTTGGCATTGCCTTTCTTATCATACTAAGTAAAGTAAATAAGAAAGAGGACAAATACCATATGATATCACATCAAATTGCCAACATCTGTTGGATCATAAAAAAGGCAAGCAAATTCCAAAAAAATCTACTTCTGCTTCATTGACTATGCTAAAGCCTTTGACTATGTGGATCACAACAAACTGTGGAAAATTCTTAAAGAGATGGGAATACCTGTCTCCTAAGGTACCTGTATGCAGATCAAGAAACAACAGTTAGAACCAGATATGGAACAACTGACTGGTTCCAAATTGAGAAAGGAGTATGTCAAGGCCATATTTAGTCATCTTCCTTATTTAACTTCTATGCAGAATACATCATGAGAAAAGCTGGACTAGATGAAGCACAAGCTGGAATCAAGACTGCAAAGAGAAATATCAACAACCTCAGATATGCAGATGATACCACCCTTATGGCAGAAAGTAAAGAGGAACTAAAGAGCCTCTTGATGAGGGTGAAAGAGGAGAGTAAAAAAGCTGGCTTAAAGGGCATCTGGTCCCATCACTTCATGGCAAATAGATGGGGAAACAGTGGAAACCATGACAGATTTTATTTTCTTGGGCTCCAAAATCACTGCAGATGATGACTTCAGTCATGAAATTAAAAGATGCTTGCTCCTTGGAAGAAAAGCTATGACAAATCTCAACAGCATATTAAAAAGCAGAGATATCACTTTGCCAACAAAGGTCTATATAGTCAAAGCTATGGTTTTTCTAGTTATCATGTATGGATGTGAGAGTTGGACCATAAAGAAGGCTGAGTGCCAAAAAATTGATGCTTTTGAACTGTGGTGTTGGAGAAGACTCTTGAGAGTCCCTTGGACTGCAAGGAGATCTAACCAGTCCATTCTAAAGGAAATCAATCCTGAATATTCATTGCGGGACTGATGCTGAAGCTGAAGCTCCAATACTTTGGTCATCTGATATGAAGAACTGACTCATTTGAAAAGACCCTGATGCTGGGAAAGATTGGGGGAAGGAGGAGAAGAGGGTAACAGAGGATGAGATGGTTGGATGGCATCACTGACTCAAAGGATATGAGTTTGAGCAAGCTCTGGGAGATGGTGAAGGACCATCTGGTGTGCTGCAGTCCATGGGGTCTCAAAGTGTTGGACACAACTTAGCAACTGAACAATAACAACATGTGGAGTTGTTGGGCTGCACTCCACAGGCCTACAGGGCCTGTGCTTGCTCAACCTCAAGACTGAAGAAAGAACCTGGAGTCAGTAACAGAGACATCAATGGTTTAACAGATGGGGGAGTTTACACGTCTGAAGCAAGGTCCTGGAGTGATACCCCACCATGTGTGGAGCACAGCAGGGAGGACATCACGATCTCTGCTCCCAAGGGGAAGGAGAGATCACCAGTTACAGGGGAATTGATACCAGGTGGGCTCATTAGTCACCAGAGAAGCCAGTACAGGAGCAAGCCCTTACTGTCCCACTGATGAGAACAATGCCTAGCTGGTGGCTGCGGCAAGTACATAGGAAGGTTAGTCTAGTGTGTGAGATACAGGTGAAGCAGGCACTGGTTGGGCAAGGGATGGACAGAGGAGCCTGGTGAACTACAGTCCATGGGGTCATATAGTGTTAGATAGGACTGAGCAACTAACACACACACTTACACCCCCACACACTGTGTAACACGGGGAACTATATTCAATATCCTGAGTTAAACCATGATGGAAAATAATATTTTTAAAATGTATATATGTGTATAAGTGAATCACTTTGCTGTATGGCAGAAATTAACATAACATTGTAAATCAACTATACTTCAATTAAAAAAAGTTTTTAAACCTAAAAAAAAAGAAATATTTGCTGAGTAATTGGTCAACACCAATAATATAACCTTCCTTGACTAGTGTGAGGGCAGAATTCACTGCATAAATTCTTACTGCTTAGCACAAGCTGAAGTGTGTTCTATGTTTCATAAATTATGGGAATTGGGAACAAGCTTTTTCCTCTTAGAAAATATCAAATTCTAGTATATTAAGGCCTGATGCCAAGAACTATGAGATTGTTGGGATAATCTAAGGTCTAGATTCTAGGCAGCCCTGCCTTCAATTGTTTACAGTCTAATGCTAGAAGATAATAAACGGTGCACCACTGCTATCTTAACCTTGGCTTCTGCTTAAGTCCACAGATTTGTGCTCTATCTTCTATACCTGAACTGGTCAATGAGAAGTTAATGAACTAAGAAGTCTGCCAAGCCCTAAACCAACAACTGTCCCAAATATTGACTAGACTGACTGATCAGCCTCAGACAATTCACGAAGAATGATGGAGGAGGTGATTCGCAGTGAAAGATGGGGATTCAATCTTACAGCAAACAGTAGTAGATTAAATTGTCTCCCATAACACCAACGCAAACAGCTAGGCCATCAAAATTACGAATTGCCACTTAGGCTAATATATTTTGTTTGCTTCTCGCCAAGAGTCATGACTGAGCAACTGAACAACAACAACAAAATTTTGTTTGCCTGATGCCCTCTGGAGCTGTTTATGTCTCTGCAAAGATGACAGATGTATGTGATATCTTAGTTTGGAGTAAGAACAATGAGGTCTTCTCTAAGTTTTGGAATAGACTTCCCGTGTGTTGCTAACAGTAAAGAACCTGCCTGCCAATGCAGGAGATTCAGGTTCCATCCCTGGGTCAGGAAGATCCCCCATAAAAGGCAATGGCAATCCACTCCAGTAGTCTTGCCTGGGAAATCCCATGAACAGAGGATCCTGGCAGGTTACAGTCCATGGGGTCACAAAGAGTCAGACATGACTGAAGCCACTTAGCATGCACGCATGCATGCTTCTTATGTATAAGTTTTGTATACCAGGTCTCAGGACAGCTGTCATCTTTTACAACACCCAGTGAACTCTAAGTACAAATGATGTATTTACTCCTAAGGAAAAAAATGGACATAGAGTTGTAGTTTTTTCCTGTTTGGCTTCCATATCTCCCTTAGCCTTGAAGAAACTTCAAGGGATCCAAGGCTGGATATCTCGGGCAAGCAAAGCAAATGAGCGTCTTCCCTGGGAATCTAGAACCAAAACTATTAACAAGAGATTCCATTTTCAGTGGGACTGGTTTATAGATAGGACTTACAAACTCAGGATCTGAGAGTGATGATTTCTGCCACATGGCCTGTGGAACAAAGAAAGTCAAAATGCAGCAGAAAAAAGCAAGATGGAGAGGATGCAAAATGAAAGAGAACGTTCTGGCACCAATCCATGTTCTTTTCTGAGATTTGGTTACTTATTGGGATTCTATGAGACTCTTCTGTATCCTCATAATAAATCTCTTTTTGCTTAACTTGGTGCCAATTTTCTTCTATCACCAATTTGTCATTACCAATTATATTTGGCTTAATATGTTAGTCAGAAGATTCAAAACTAATACACTATTTTGTGGTAAACATAAACTGCAATAAGAATTTGAGCACATATAATACAATGGTGCTAGAACATTGTCAAGAAATTCTTGTGAAATGAATTGAGACCAGTGATTTCCTGGTAAATGCTTACTGATGGGCTTTGTTTATAGGTAGGTGGGAGGGGTAAGCCCTAATTTGTAGCTTTTGCCAATTTCCAAGGTGTAAATACTCTCAAGATATCAATGTGAAATCAGCACATATGGAGTTAGAAGTAGCATATTATTATATAGGACTTCTACAATACACATACAAGAGATGTAAATTACGTCAAAGGCATTGCTAATAGTAACATGTAGTAAAATAACTAGTAAATTATGAGGATTGAATAAAGATTTATCACTTTTGTTTTAAATAGAATGTACTTAATACATTCCAATTTAGGCTATTTAATTTTAATGATGGCTGTTTAATAACTGAAATTCCTATAAATTTGACCATCTGCTTTTGCAAACTGGTACAAACTGACTCTAGCACACACAGATTAAGATGAATGTTGGTCAAATTCTCAGATTTATTACCAGGTTAATATAATTGTTAGGGAAACCACTGACTGAAACCACACACCCTGGCCTGGCCTGGCCTGGCCTGATTGTAACCACTTGCAGGAGTTAATCTTACAATAGGAGGTCCTGGTAACAAACTTGAAACTAACAAGCTACCAACAACCAGAAGAATTTGAGAAAGGTCAAAAGGAGAGAGGAGACTCCAGTCCACATGTCCTGCTAATCTGCCAGAATCTTTCTTGCTGGAATCTATCTAGGCTGCTGCTGCATGTACAAGCTGAGCATGTCCTTGCTGAGCCACATACAAGCCATCAGGAAGGACTCTGAGTCAGAATGATAGGCCTGAGACAACCTGGAAGCTAACCCCAATACCATAAAACCCGAGACGGTGAGCCACATGTCAGAGCAATTCTCCTCATTTCCCTTACCCTACAGCTCTCCACCAGGGTTGTTGTTGTTGCTCAGTTGCTTAGGCATGTCCAACTCTTTGCGACCCCATGGATTGCAGCACGCTAGACTTCCCTCTCCTTCACCATCTCCCAGAGCTTGCTCAAACTCCTGTCCATTGAATCAGTGATGCCATCCAACCATCTCGTCCTCTGTCATCCCCTTCTCCACCTGCCTTCAATCTTTCCCAGCATCAGGGTCTTTTCTAATGAATTGGCTCTTCGCATCAGGTGGCCAGTATATTGGAGCTTCAGCATCCGTCCTTCCAATGAATATTCAGGGTTGATTTCCTTTAGGATTGACTGGTTGGATCTCCTTCCAGTCTAAGGGACTCTCAAGTCTTCTCCAACACCACAGTTCAAGAGCATCAGTTCTTCGGTGCTCAGCCTTCTTTACCACCGGGATGTCCTTTCCCAATAAAGTCTCTTTCCTTGTCAGCACGTGTGTCTCCTCAATCAATGCATTTCTTAGTGTTAAACAAGAACCCACTCTTAGGTCCTGGAAGAGGTCCACCTTCCTGCAACATAATAACTGATACAGAGTAATCTTACCTAACCCTTCCTTCCTATGGCTTGACATGACACATACATTGTTTTGTTGTTTCTAAGTAAGAACTTTCTCATTTCCCCTGGAAGCTGTTTACCCATCCTTCTTTCTAAATAAGTGATGCCCCACCCTTTCCAAGCCCTCATCCCCCACCCCTCAGCTTAAGCTAGGAGCCATCTCCGCAGGGACATCAGGTCATTAATTGCAGTCAGCGCATCCAAACCAGAACTCATTATTTTCTGCCTGAACTTGCTCTTCCTCCCCACTCTTCACCTATTTACAACCTAACCACAAAGAACTATTTGTTCCCTATCTCATTTAATATCATCTCAGATTCTCTCTGTTTACCAAGGTGGAACCCTGAATGCAGTGTCTCCCAACCTAGGCTACTTTCAAAAATACCTGTACCTGAGTCCCATGGGCAGCGATTCAGACTTAATTGGTTTGAGGTGTGGCCTGGGCATTGTGGGAGGGGAGGCTTAAAAGATTGCCAGGTGATTCTGACGTTCAGCCAAGTTGCAAACCACTGCTTTCCTGTCATCCTTACCTACTCCCTCCTAGAATTTATTAAATTGGTTGCAAAAACTAGTCAGTTCTGTCTCCAAAATGTCTCCTAATCCCACTGCAAATCTCCATTTCTACTCTTCTTGCTCCTTCATTCCCTTACCTGGACTACCATAATTGCTTCTTGACCTGTCTCCCCACAGTCAGTCCCTCCTCCTCTCAAACATCCTCTTGGACTTATCAGAGTGATCTTTCCCAAATACAGGTCTGGTCGTGTCTTAACACCCACTGAAAATCCATTATGGTGGCAAGCATTTGCACCACAATATTTGGATGCAAGAAATATTGCGTCTCATTATCTCTCTCAATCAGATTAAATTGAATTTGAGCATCCATTTTCCAGAAGAGCGGCTTATTATTGAGGATCTTCTTTCCTAGAATCATACAAGAGTCCCAGGAGGCCCTAACAAGCCAGAAAATACGAGGAAAGGCCATCAAGGTACATTCTGGTCACTCACTGCTGAGGTGCTATTTACCCAATTTATAAACCAAGTCCATCCCCTTTGAGTCAAGCAGGTCACAAAGATCTTCCATCCAAACTTCCAGACCCCAGTTTGTAGGGTCTGGCCTCCTAGTGCTATGCTAGGTCGCTCAGTCATTTCTGACTCTTTGCAACCCCATGGACTACAGCCCTCCAGGCTCTTCTGTCCATGGGGATTCCCCAGGAAGAATACTGGAGTGGGTTGCCATGCCCTCCTCCAGGGGATCTTCCCAACCCAGTGATTGAACCCAGGTGTCCCACATTGCAAGCAGATTCTTTACTGTCTAAGCAACCAGGGAAGCCTAAGAATACTGGAGTGGGTAGCCTATCCCTTCTCCAGAGGATCTTCCTGACCCAAAAATCGAACTGGGTTCTCCTGCACTGCAGATTCTTCACCAGCTGAGTTACCAGGGAAGCCCCTGGCCTCCCTGGGCCACTCTCAGTCTGGGGCACTGGGTACCAGTGGTTGCTCTAGAGTTCATCACCCACAAACCCTCTATCCCAGAACACTCAGTCCCTTCCTTGCCTCCTCAACCCTGGAAAACTTCCTTGTCCTAGAGGAACAAGCTTTAGAGTTCAACACAAAGTCCTGTTTTCTGAAGGGCACGTGGCCTGGCAGGCCTGCCTCCACTTGGCATAGAGGAGAATCCTGGCCCTGGCCTGGTCTAAGCAGGTCATATCCCTGGGCCCAGAAATGGTGTGGGGCCAACATCACCAGCACAGATAGTTATGACTCTCCCTTTTCTAGGCTTTTGTTGTGGACTCACCCACTGTCTTATCAACACATTCTTCTTGTACTTAACTCTATGGAGTTGCAAAATAATAGAAGGAAGGAGTGATTCATCAATGATTAACCAACCTATTGTTGGTCACATTCTTACAGAATCTAGCATCAGCCCAAAAAGAGTTCATGGGATCTGGGAGTTTGAGAAGCGTGCCTCTGTTCAGTTGGTCCCTCAGCATCTTCTTGGCCACTTCTAGTCACTCTCCCTGGGTATGCAGGGGACATAATGAATTACCTGTAGTTCACCAACCAGGTACCTTTTGTGGCTTCCGTAAGTTTGCTTATGCTGGTCTCTGTCTCTAACACCTCCCCCTTCTTTTCTATCCTGGTGAACTCCTATTCTTTAACACTCACTTCTATTGCCGGAAAGGGGACCCAAGAGTCGGCTCTTGTCTAACACTCAGAAACGGATTGTCTGAGCAGGCACACACCTGACAAAGCCAGAGACTCTTTTGGGAAAGTGTGCTCTGGTGGAGAGCAGAAGCATAAGGAAATCCAAGAGAACTGCTCTGACACGTGGCTTGCAGTCTTGGGTTTTATGGTAATGGGGCTAGTTTCCAGGTTCTCTCTGGCCAGTCACTCTGACTTGGTCCTTCCTGGTGGCACACACATGGCTCAGCCAAGATGGATTCCAGCAAGAAGGATTCTGGGAAGTTGGCAGGATGTGTGGACTGGTATCTCCTCTCTCCTTTTGACCTTTCCCGAATTCTTCCAATTAGTACTAGCTGTTTTATTAGTTAATAACTAATTAGTTATTGGTTCCATGTTTCTTACCAGGAACTCGTATTGTTTAGATAACTCATGCAAGTGGCTACTATCTTGCCTGGCCAGGGTGGGCAAGTTCAGTCAGTGTTTCTCCTAACACTTCAATGTCATCTTCTCTGAAACTCTTGCAAAAGCATCTCACAAACACTTGAGATATACCTTCATCTTAGGCCCCATCACATTACTATCATTAATACTATACATGTTGGGACTTCCCTGGCGGTCCTGTGGCTAAGATGCTATTCTCCCAATGCAGGGGGCTTGGGTTCAATCCCTGGTCAGGGAACTAGATCCCACATGCTGCAGAGCCAGCACAGCCAAAAAAAAAAAAAGAATACTATACATGTTACTTCCTGTGATAGTGAATATCTTATGGATAGAAACTGTGTTTTCCTTTAGCAGCTTTCACAAGTCAGGCATATGTTACATGGATTCTAAATTCCTAGAGTCTTAGAGCTATAAAGGAACCTTTTGGATGGCATGACCGACTCAATGGACATGAGTCTGAGCCAAAGTCTGGGAGACAGTGAAGGACACGGAAGCCTGGTGTGCTGCAGTTCATGGGGTCTCAAAGAGTTGGACATGATTTAGCAACTGAACAACAAAGGAAACTTGGAGATCATCTAATCCAGTGGTTTTCAAACTCTAGTTCTGCAATCCCTCTTCAAACAGAATCTTACATGGAAATGATATTTAGATAGGTGAGAACAGAAAAGCTCGAGTTAAAGCAGACGAAATGGTGGTACCAAGGGAGAAGCCTATGGACCTACCTCCACAGGTCAAAAATTGAAAATTCTCAGGCCTTGCTCAATGCCTTCATTTTACTGATGACACAACCGTGGTCAGGGAACATTACTATTTCATAAAAATCTACTTCACCCTATATCCTTAGAACGTTGTTGCTTTACTCTCTCCGATCTTCTAGAATCGTCACAGACTGACAAGAATAATCAATGACCCATTTTTAAAGCCTTTGTGGGATAAATGATTTCCTTTGCCATATCTTATGCATACTATTAGCCAATTCTTCAAGGAGGGTGTTTACAGGCAAGTTATTACTCTGTCAGGATTGCAGAAACATGTATAGCAATTATCCGGGTTTTTTTGTGTTTTTTTTTTTGCTTAAAAAATTTTCCCCTATAATATTGTGTGGGTGTTTGTAAAATTAACAGGCTTGAGTCCATGCCATATAGCTCTGCCAGTGTGCCTCAGTGAGCAGTTCCAACCTGCAAAAATACTCTTACAGGCTGAAGATGCTCAGGAAGTATCTGTAGTCTACATGACAAGATCTAGTTTGGTTTTTGTTGTTGTTTTTACATTTTCCAGGAAATAGACTAAAGCACTCCCTCCCTCTAAAAGCCACAGAGCTTTGAGATGCAACGTTGAGGGTAGAGGCATTTGCTTATTATTAAGCAGGCTTTGGGTACTTTTAAATTACAAGGGAAGTCATTGGAAATTCTCAGGGTCAGATCACAATTGCCTTAGGAGAAATGCATACCGTGAATTCCGACAGAGAGGATATCATCAATGCCATCAGATTCACAGCTCTTTGAATCAGAACTTTTGTCTCCTTTCCACCGTCACCACCCTAAGACAGGTCTCACCATCTCTTGCATGTATCATTGCTTTATATACATGTATATATATATATAATTTACTTTTTATTTATTTTTGGCTGTGCTGGGTCATTGTTGTTGCATGGATCTCTTCTCTAGTTGCAGCAACCGAGGGCTACTCTTCATTGCCACGTGCAGGCTTCTTGATGCAGAAGCTTGTTGCGGAGCACATCTTCTAGGGCACTCCGGCTTCAGTAGCTGAGACATGTGGGCTCAACATTTGCAGTTCCTGGGCTCTACAGCACAGGCTCAATAGTTGTGGCACACGGGCTTAGTTGCTCCTCAGCACGTGGGATTTTCCTAGACCAGGGATGGAACCCATGTCTCTTCCATTGTCAGGTGGATTCTTTACCACTGAATCACCAGGGAAGCCCCCAGGCTATTTCAAATCCTAAAAGATGATGTTGTTAAAGGGCTGCATTCAATATGCCAGCAAATATGGAAAACTCAGCAGTGGTCACAGAACTGGAAAAGGTCAGTTTTCATTTCAATCCCAAAGAAAGGCAATGTCAAAGAATGTTCAAACTACTGCACAATTGCACTCATCTCACATGCTAGCAAAGTAATGCTCAAAATTCTCCAAGCTAGGCTTCAACAGTATGTGAACCGAGAACTTCCGTATGTTCAAGCTGGATTTAGAAAAGGCAGAGGAACCAGAGATCAAATTGTCATTATCTCCTGGATCATTGAAAAAGCAAGAGAGTTCCAGAAAAACATCTACTTCTGCTTCACTGACTATGGTAAAGCCTTTGACTGTGTGGATCACAACAAACTGGAAAATTCTGAAAGAGATGGAAACACCAGACCACCTTACGTGTCTCCTGAGAAACCTGTCTGCAGGTCAAGAACCAACAGTTAGAACTGGACATGGAACAACAGACTGGTTCCAAATTGGGAAAGGAGTACATCAAGGCGGTATATTGGCACCCTGCTTATTTAACTTATATGCAGAGCACATCATGAGAAATGCCAGGCTGGATGAAGCACAAGTTGGAAACAAGATTGCTGGGAGAAGTATCAATAACCTCAGATATGCAGATGATACCACACTAATGGCAGAAAGTGAAGAGGAACTAAAGAGCCTCTTGATAAAAGTGAAAGAGGAGAGTGAAAAAGTTGGCTTAACACTCAACATTCTGAAAACTAAGATCATGGCATCTGGTCCCATCACTTCATGTCAAATAGATAGGGAAACAATGGAAACAGTGAAAGACTTTATTTTCTTGGGCTCCAAAATCACTGCAGATGGTAACTGCAGTCATGAAATTAAAAGACGCTTGCTCCTTGGAAGAAAAGCTATGACAAACCTAGACAGCCTATTAAAAAACAGAGACATTACTTTGCTGACAAAGGTCCATATAGTCAAAGCTATGGTTTTTCCAGTTGTCATGTATGGATGTGAGAGTTGGACCATAAGGATGGCTGAGCGCCGAAGAATTGATGCTTTTGAACTGTGGTGTTGGAGAAGGCTCTTGAGAGTCCCTTGGACTGCAAGGAGATCCAATCAGTCCATTCTAAAGGAAATCAGTCCTGAATATTCACTGGAAGAACTGATGCTGAAGCTCCAATACTTTGGCCACTTGATGTCAAGGACTGACTCTTTAGAAAAGACCCTGATGCTGGGAAAGACTGAAGGTGGGAGGAGAAGGGGATGACAGAGGACAAGATGGTTGGATGGCTTCACTCACTCAATGAACATGAGTTTGAGCAAGCTCTGGGAGATGGTGAAGGACTGGGAAGCCTGGCGTGCTGCAGTCCATGGGGTCGCAAAGACTCAGACACAACTGAGCAACTGAACAACAACCATTGCTGTTTCCCTCTGATAAATGTCTCTGTCTTCAGTTTCAACCCCTTGGACCCAGCTTTTGACCTGCTGCTAGAGAGGAATTTTGCAAATACATTTGTGTCCTTGGGAAGGGGTGTTGGCCAAAAGGAGCTTCTGGGATGCTGATGTGGTTCTGTGTCCTGATTTGAGTTCTTGGTTACATGGATGTGTTCACTCATTCATGGTTTGCATATGTTTCTATCTTTGTGCATTACTCTTATCATGGCAGGTTTATTTAAACTGTTAGACTGTGATCCAAGGACACTTCTTTCATTATCTTTGTATCCTGGTATCCAGCACACGTGGGTTATTCTACACATTATTGTTGAATGTTATAGGCATAAATAATCAAATGAAGAAATAGGACTGAAGAGCCGGATGGCAAGGGCCATAGCATCTTTCCTAGGGCTGGATGATTACCTACACTGAAATGGAATTATGAAAATTGGGGGAGTGGGTGGAGTAAAGGGCAGGTCGGAAAGTTGTTTGCAAGTGTTATGTTTAGATAGGAGGAAGGTCAGAGTGAAGTGAGGCAGTTATAGGACACCAGCCAACACAAGCCAGACTGGCATCCCCACGTCTTGGTCCACTTCAGGGTACAACTCCTTCTTCCTCTTTTTTAAAAAAATATTTATTTTTGTGTTTGGCTGTGCCTGGTCTTAGTCGCAGGTTGCAGCATGGGGGACATAGTTGCCTGAGCAGGGATTGAACCTGGGTCTCCTGCATCATGAGCATGGAGTCTTAGCCACTGAACCACCAGGGAAGTCCCCAACTCCCTTTCTTGACATCCCTCTTCTGAGACTGCCATCCTCCCCAACACAAAACTCTTCCTATGTTCTCTCTTTTTTGTCCCCTCCACCTTCAGTTTGCTGCCAAGATATATGTTTCTCAAATCAACCCTTCTTCCGTTCTGATCACCGTCCTCCTTATTAAGATCCTCCTGGCTCTAATAGTTCCTACCTGGTCTCCCAATTAGGACTTTTTGTGGCATGGAGCTGATATTGGAAATGGACTGATTTTTTTTAAAATAGAAAATAAAAAAGGCTTGGAGGGGAAGATTCATCAAAAGATTACAGGGATGACCTCTGGAACCTCAAAAAAGAAACACTAGAGTTAGGGACAAGAAAAGCACCAAGGCTCGTTAGCTGCCTCTTTCAGTGGCAGTTCAGTTCAGTTCAGTCGCTCAGTCGTGTCCGACTCTTTGCGACCCCATGAATCGCAGCACACCAGGCCTCTCTGTCCATCACCAACTCCCGGAGTTCACTCAGACTCACGTCCATCGAGTCAGTGATGTCTTTCAGTGTACTTCTTGGTAATTTTAGTCTATGCCTCTCTCTCCTTTTCCTCAGACCTCGTCAGGGAAATCATGGTCAGTGGACCCGCAACTGAGGTTTTCCATCTGCTTCCAAGAGACCACTTCAGACAGGAATGAGAATGTCTCAGACTCAATACCAAATCTCCATGCAAGGGACTCTGATTAGTCTCCTGGGCCAGGCCTCTGCCTTGGGACCACTTAGCTGTGTTCTGGGGACCTCGTCCAACTGTGCCATAGACTGTTCATGATCAAGCACCATTGCCATGAAGAAGGGGCACGGCCATTCCCAGAGAAGAGGACCCGGACAAGCAGTCCAATGATGAATTTACACCTTTGTCCCTGACTCTGCCTGGCCATATTGTCACCGGCCTATCCTTCCCAAAGGAGACCTCTGAGTAAGTCACTGTCACTTAGCAACTTAACCTCAGCTGCAAGGTTACCTCACCTGTGGTCACAGCCCAGGGTGGTCTATAGCTGCCCGACAGTGAAGCCAAATGAAGTAGGGGTCTACAGGCCTGGGTATCGCAACCTGACCTGGGACAGCACTGCCAGGCACTATTCCTGGCAGAACTTCCCACCCAAGTGGCTGAGGCTTTGTCGAGCTGGCATTGCAATTCTGCTTCTTCCCCTGTCCTTCCTGTGTCCGTTGCAGCCTTCCATGGATGTTGCCCTCTGTCTCAGTGTTTGCTTCCAGAGGACCCAAGCTTCGACAGTTCAGGGATCTTTCTGTCCATCTAGATTGCCCATTTCCTACCATCTCTTCCTGCCTCAATTTGTCCTACTCTTCAGATGTCATCTCTTCTCAGAAGCCTTGCCTAGTTGCCCCAGTCAGACATACTCCCACCATTCAGTAATCTGTCACCACCTTAGATGGTGTACCTCTTTTACTGAAATTGTCTGCTTCTCCCCAATATTGTAGCTTTTTGTGAGTCTTTCCACCACCACCCTCATCCCAATAATACACACTAATCAGTGAGCTCTTGGAATGAGAGGCTTATTTTTGCGCTTTTTTTCTCTTTCACCAATGCTCTGCTCAGGACACGGTCAATCCTCAGTGAGGGGTGATGATTATTATTAATTTATTTGGCTGTATCATGTCTTAGTTGCAGGGCGCAGGATCTTTGCTCTGGCTCAGAGGAGTTGTGGCGCACAGAAACCAAAGATAAGGGGCTCAGTAGTTTTGGCCTGTGGGTTTAGTTGCCCTGTGGCAGGCGAGATCTTGGCTTCCCAACCCCCTGCACTGGCAGATGGATTCTTAAGCCCTGGACCATCAAGCAAGTCCTTATCAGTGAGGGGTTTTTAATGTTCTGAAACACTTGGGAGAATCAGGCAGTAAATGAATGTAAGCATCAAAACTCTTTAAAAAATTCTTTTTCTTGAACAAGATAGGATAAATTTTAACATACCAAATGTTTGCGAAATTGTTTCATCTTCACTGCTAGTCTATAAGCTTCTACACAACAGAGACTATATTTTACCAATGTAGTCATATCCCTCCCAAGCAAATTTTAGTAAGATAGAGGCTAAACCCACCAGGTCTGCAGCTCATTAGACCTGGGGTTACATCTTGTCTCTGCATTTACTTCCTGCACACCCTTGAGCAATTCACTTCATTCATTTAACGCTTAATTTTTTACCTGTAAAATGGGAAATACCTGTAAAACATAAGGCTGTCAAGGAACTAAATTAGATAACTATATGAAGTATAGGGTCTGGGTTGGGTAAGGGTGTGATAACAACTAGTTAATTTTATTTGTTATTAAAAGGTATTCTATAATGTTTACTAAATGAATGGGTGAGTACAAAGAAAGGAGGAGGAAGAAAATAACTTGGAGAAAATCTTTGTAAATATTTTGCTGAAAGTAAAGACCATGAGTCAAAGGATGAGATGCCAAGTCTTGTGAATTTTTAAAGATTAATTAATTACTTTTTGGTAATGCTAGGTCCTCACTGCTTTGTGTGGGCTTTCTCTAGCTGTGGTGGTGAGCGGGGCGGTGCAGGAGGCGGGCTGCTCTTTGTGGTGGTACTCGGGCTTCTCACTGCAGCGGCTTCTCCGGTTGTGGAGTACAGGCTCCAGGCTCAGTAGCTGCAGCTCGAGGGCTCTAGAGCATAGGCTTAGTAGCCGTGGTGCACGGGCTTAGATGCCCCACAGCATGTGGAATCTTCCTGGGCCAGGGGTTGAACCTATGTCCCCTTCCTTGGCAGGTGGGTTTTTACCCACTGTGCCACTAGGGAAGTCCCAAGTCCTGTGAATTTCATAACTCTTTCATCCTACTTATAAAGGAGTGTTTGCCCGTGCCCATAGTAGGCACTCAATAAATGGAACTCTTCCAGAGACCAAAATGGGCAGGAGATCAACGAAACAGGTCCATTTTAGACTAGAGCAACTGCTCTCCAATCATTTGGTTTTAGGATTGCTTTACGCTCTTAAAAATTATCAAGGATCCTAAGAACTTTTATGTGAGCTACATCTGTCGCTATGCACAGTTTTAAAAATGAAAACCGAGAACATTTTAGATATTGTTTTATTCTTTGAAAGATAACAATAACAAGCATGTTATTGTTACATTGTTATATAACATCTAACATGTTAACATGAATAATACCACTTGTGAAAAATAGCTGTATTTTCTACACAAAAAAAAATGGTGAGAAGGGTGGCATTTGCAAATACCTTTGATGTCTGGCTAACAGAAGACAGCTGGGTTCTCATATCTGCTTCAGCATTCAATATGTGATATGTTGTTCTGGTTGAAGTACACGTAGAAAATAGAGTCTCACACAGCTATGCAGATGGAGAAGGCAGGAGTACTTTAAAAGCCTTTTCAGATAATTGTGAATATTCCTTTTTTGCTACCACTCTAAAACTCACGAAATTTAACTTTATTAAATCAAATACGTTTCTTAAAGGTTAGCTGCAATGTGGATTATGAAACCACATCACAAACCTTTCCCACTCTGTTATATTAAAATCCTTGTACTTTGGATCATTTTACTCATGTGTGATTTTGTAACATTATGTTTTGCTCATTTGGAAAATATTGGCTCACTGAGTTATACAGAACTTCCACATGATGACATAGTTCAGTATATTATATCAAAAAATCACATTTGTTAATATTGCTACTAATCCCATCAGAAGAGTTTTTAAGTATTGGTAACCTGTCAGGTTCGCAATGGCAAATATAGGTTTTCCAAACTTCTAGTTTTCAGTTCAAAACCTGAATTTTATCATTGGCAACAAATGCTATCAGTTGTTTTCCTTAAAGTGACAGGCTTATTTTGTTTATATTAATATTTAAGAGACTGTCTACTAAATAATTATCTTAATACACATCTTTCTCAGTATTCTTTCAAGTTAAAAGCACTATTTCAGGGAGAGAAAAAAAAAGCAAGGGATTCAATTTTCATTTCAGAGCAATCACACTTCTTAAGACAACCATTGTTTTTCAGTATTTAGTAGAAATGCTTTACTTGTACTTTTCCATATGCATGCGTGTTCAGACACGTCCAACTCTTTGCAACCCCATGGACCCCATGCACCAAGCTTCTCTGTTCACGGGATTCTCCAGGCAAGAATACTGGAGTGCATTGCCACTTCCTATTCCAGGGGATCTTCCTGACCCAGGGATGCAACCCACGTCCCCTGTGTCTCCCGCATTGGCAGGCAGATTCTTCACCATTGAGCCAGGATAGTATTAAAATACAGGTACTCAAAGGTCAAGATATAATATAAGAAATACTTTCACAGCTTCGTTAAGGACACTGTTAAGTGAATCAGGCTTTTTTTCAAACTTGAGAGTCCAGACTGATTAAAAATGCCACATCTACCAGGACAGTTTGGTGCCACTGCCTCAATTCATGCTAAAGTGCCAGCAGTTGCGCCCATCACTGCTTTTGCATCATCACATCATTGCTTTTGCACCACCAGCACAGATGTTAACCGGTGGAAAAAGCCAATAATATCTTGTTATTACAATGAAAGTACTCTTGACAGAGCTTCTGGAATGGTCTTGAGGATCAACAAGGGTCCGCAAACCACATTCTGTAATGGTTGGGCTAGAAATTGAGAATGCAGTGTCATAATTCAAAGGTTCATGGCCTAGAGGAGGGGTTTGGGAAACTGCAAGGAATTTTGAAGACAGTGTCTCCGGATAAGACCCCCTGGATTGGCAGATTTTATAACTGAAGTTTTGGTTATCTTTGTTCTCGTGTTCTCTAGGGAGAGCCCACCCTTTTGTTGCTTGTACCTGGGGAGGGCTGCTCCCAACACTAGTTCCTGTTACACTCCCATTGCGGGCAGGGGTGGATTTGTTTGGCCATGCGTTGCAGGATCTCAGTTTCCTGAACCGGGATTGAACCTGGCCCCCGCCCTGGAATCACAGAGTCTTAACCACTGGACCATCAGGGAAGTCCATACACT
This sequence comes from Bison bison bison, assembly GCF_000754665.1. Lineage (NCBI taxonomy): Eukaryota > Metazoa > Chordata > Mammalia > Artiodactyla > Bovidae > Bison > Bison bison. Next base: position 4,121,899 of record NW_011494606.1, read on the forward strand.
CCTATTTTTAAAAAACCCTGAAGACCTGTGACTTGCAATCCTCTGCCCTTTACTTTAGTAAAGTAAGTCAGAGAGAGAAAGACAAATACCATATGATATCACTTATATGTGGAATCTAAAATATGACACAGATGAACTTATCTATGGAACAGAAACAGACTCACAGATATGGAAACAGGTAAGTGCTTGCTAAGGAGTGGGAGGAAGGATGGATTTGGAGTTCGGGACTAGTAGATGCAAACTATTATATATAGGATTGATAAACAACAAGGTCACACTATGTGGCCCAGGGAGATGTTATTCAATATCCTGTGATAAACCATAATGGAAAACAATGTGAAAAAGAATGTATATATGTACATAACTGAATCACTTTGTATATAGGAGAAATTAACATTGTAAAGTAACTATACTTCAATAAAATAGAATTAAAAATTTAAGTGATATGAAAGTATTGGTCACAGTTTATTTGACAGCGCTTTTTGTTCATTCTTAGTGATACATAAAATGATGGGTATATCTTATAATTGAGGTATATTAGATTTGATGAATTATGATGGTAGTATTTGCATTTAGGTATATCTGAGGTTTTGAAACATAGCCCTTGTGAATGAAGAAACTCTAATGTATTTGTTCCTTGTTTCTGTCCTTATTGTTTTCTTCCCAACACAAACATCTGCAGATGCATCACAAAAGATAAAAACAATTTAGAAATGAAAGTTACCCATAAACTTGGTCGTTAGACATATCACTATAAACAGAATAGTGTATATTCTTCCAAAAATAAACTAAAATATACTTTTAAAAGAATGTGTATATGTAAGTTATGAAGGATAAAACTAATAACCATGAACCCATCTCCCCTGTTAAGAATTATAATATTCCAATAGCATTGCATTTTTTTGTATACACCTTCCCAAGTCCATCCCCCAGTGCTGTCCCCCCACCCCAGGGAAACTGATTTGGTTGTTATTTCTCTTGTTTTCAGTACGATTTTACTGTATATGTATGAATTCCTATACAGTGCTTTCTGTTTGTTTTCTTGCCTTTGAATTTTAAGAAAAATAGTATTATTCTGTATATATTCTTCTGCAACATGTTTTCTGCACTCAACATTATATTTATGAGATTCATCCATATTAATGCATATAATTCAGTTTCTCAACCTTGACACTGTTGATAGGTTAGACTGGATAATTTTTTGTTGTAAAGGGCTGCCCAGTGCACGTTAGTGCCTGACACATAGTAGATTCTCAATAAATGTTCTTTCTCTTGTGGCTAATACAGAAACTTGTACACCAAGGTCCTCACTAATAATATTTGTTGAATGAATGAATGAAGCCTTTACTTTTCTGGGGGATCTTCTTAGGGCTTCTGCAACCCTAGCTTGTCACTCTTGGCTTGGTTCTTTCCCTTAAGTTTTTTTCTTTTGGCTGTGCTGGATTTTAGTTATGGCACAGGAACTCTTACTTGTGGCCTGTGGTATCTAGTTCCCTGACCAGGGATCGAACCTGGGCCTCCTGCATTGGGAGCACAGAGTCTTAGCTACTGGAGTTCCCTGTGGGAAGTCACAAGCAACCATGAGAATACGTGACCCATTCAAAGAAGGTGGCTTCTGGTCAGTTCCATCTGAGTGTTAAAGGCCAGAATCTTCTGATTTTCTAGAGACTCCCCAAATTCCAGATTTTTATGGATATCTTCTGATATTTAAACATTGGCAACAGATTCAAATTTTTTTCCTATCACAGAGGACAAATTAGAAATGCCTAAGGTTTGCTTTGGCCTACAGGCAGCCAGTTTGCAGCCTTGCTCAGGCCAGCCACCATATTCCTGCTTTCAAGTAACCTCGGAGGTAATGCTCTTGGCCTTGAGAACAGGACGTTCACACAGGGTCCTGGGACCCTTTCTGCTGGATCTTGCCAAACCAAACACTAACGGAAGGGGAACGAAGCCGACATCTATAGATGCACCAGACACCCACCTTTTCCCTTACTGGCTACAGCAGCCCTGTGAGATAGGTGTAATCGTTATCTCTATGTTGACGGAAACAGATCAGAATTATTACATAACTTGCTAAAGTTCCACTTTGCTACTAAGTTGTAGGCTTTGAACCCAGGACTATCTGACTAGACTATAAACTCATAAATAGAAGGGAGAAACAAACCCTAACCTAACCTAAACCCTAACCCTAACCCTATTTCTCTGTGTATCCTTCCTAACAGAGGTCTGGGCATGTAGTCAGTGCTCAGTAGGCATGGCTGATTGGTGATCAATTAATTGGTGGGGAAAGACACGCTTATTGCCTCATCCTCTCCACACTTACACAAGAAATTTGAGATTTGGTCCTCCATCAAGAAAGAAAAATACCACACATGTAATAAACTGACTTATCTGAACTGAGTTCTTATCTGAATTGGCATCACAGAGATACAGAAGAGATGCAGAGTAAGTATTTAAAAGAATAGAATTGTGATTATCTACCAGCTTTTCAAGGCTATTGTTTTTCCTGTGGTCATGTATGGATGTGAAAGTTGGACTGTGAAGAAGGCTGAGCGCTGAAGAATTGATGCTTTTGAACTGTGGTGTTGGAGAAGACTCTTGAGAGTCCCTTGGACTGCAAGGAGATCCAACCAGTCCATTCTGAAGGAGATCAGCCCTGGGATTTCTTTGGAAGGAATGATGCTAAAGCTAAACTCCAGTACTTTGGCCACCTCATGAGAATTGACTCATTGGAAAAGACTCTGATGCTGGGAGGGATTGGGGGCAGGAGGAGAAGGGGACGACAGAGGATGAGATGGCTGGATGGCATCACTGACTTGATGAACTTGAGTTGGGGTGAACTCCGGGAGTTGGTGATGGACAGGGAGGCCTGGCGTGCTGCGATTCATGGGGTCACAAAGAGTCAGACACGACTGAGCGACTGATCTGATCTGATCTGATCTGACCAGCTTTTCATAAGCTCTTGTCATTCTCCCTGCTTCTCATCTCCCTCCACCAAAAGAACATTTTTGTGGTTAAAAAAAAAAGTCTACAATTATTCTTTCATGAACATATTCTGAATGGGATTGCATACACTAAATTAGTGTGAGTGGCTGGTGATGATGACAAGGATACTTCAGCTTGGAACAGTGATTAATTCTCTATGTCAGTATTTCACGATATGGAGCTCAAGTTACAAACTTAATCCAGTGAAAAAACATGACAGGCATTTATAGTCAAAATACTTGTTGAAAGACTCCCCGCCTATAGAAACATACAGGGTAGCTCCAGGGTGTATATGATCATTTTCCTAAAATTTTGGCAAGAAGCTGTTAGAAGCCCTGATAAGGCTGGCAGTATGGAAGAACATTTCCTTCTCTTAATGGCACCCAGCCAGCTTCTGACAGCCCTTGCCAGCTTCCCAGAACAGCAAATGGCTTGGGGTGATTTTATCTTGACTTTATTATCCTAACTCACAACCTATAGAAGTAATAAAAAAGGAAACACAACGGATGAAATGTGTGAAATGTGAAGCCATAGCAATGAGCCACGACCAATTTAGGATGAAGTTCAAAATACATAACCAAGCAACAGACTTAATCTAAATTCAAGCAGCAGGTAGTAGGTGGACAAGCCCCAAAGAAAGTAGTGGCATTAGAAAGCTACGAGGAAAATAACGAAAATATTCCTTTGACTCCAAGTGGGGCCAGACAGGTACAGATTCTGTTTCCTCTCTCTCAGGAGGCTTGAAATGGAAGTCAGGGATGAGAAAAGATTATTTTCTATGTAGTTCATGGTGCTCAGATATCATCTGTAGTTTTATAAGAGACCGGGTATAATTTATTCATGTATTCATTTAAAAAATGTCTCAAAAGATGCATGCATCCTAATGTTCATAGCAGCGATTTTACAATAGCTGAGATCTGGAAGCCACCCAAGTGCCCATGAACAGATGAATGGACAAAGAAGATGTGGGAGAGATAGATAGATATGTATATATATATGCGTGTGTGTGTGTGTGTGTTTGTGCTGTGCTTAGTCGCTCAGTTGTGTCTGACTCTTTGCAACCCCATGGACTGTAGCCTGCCAGGCATATATATATATATGTATATACGACATATATACATATTATATAGGTACTCAGCCAGAAAAGAAGAATGAAATTATGCCATTTGCAACAATATGAATGGACTTGGAGGGTATTCTGCTTAGGGAAATAAATCAAAGAAAGACAAATACTGTATGATATCATGGATATGTGGAATCTGAAAAATAAAACAAAGTAGTAAATATAACAAAAAAGAAACAGACTCAGACACAGAGAACAAACTAGTGACTACCAGTGGGGAAAGAGAGGAGCAGGGCCAAAAGAGAGGTAGGAGGTTAAGAGGTACAAACTATATACGTAAAATAAATAAGCAACAAGGATATATTGTACAGCACAAGGAATATGGCCAATATTTTATAATGACTATAAATGGAGTATAACCTTTAAAATTTGTGAATCACTGTGTTGTACAGCTGAAACTTGTATAATATTGTAAATCAACAATACCTCATTAAAAAAAAAAAATCTGAAGGGAAAAAAAATATGTTTTGACATCTACCCTATCGTATTTCTGTCTTCAAATCCCTCACAGTCCAGGGAAGGGCTCAGTCATAGTGAAATGAAATGATACAAGATGAAATGATAAGTTACAGATCAAAAAAAGTGGCAGGCACAGAGAAAGGAGCAGTCTGACTCCTCCCTTGGGATGGAAACAGGAGCAGGAGCTGAGAACCTGAGGCTGGGGCAGGGAATTCCCCATCACGGGTTGTTGCGCCACCAAAACCAGAGGGTTGAACCGAGTCCAGAGTCCATGCAGCAAACCAAAGTCCCAAGTCGAAATAAAAGTCCTAGGGTGGAAAAGGCAAAGGGCTCAGTCCTGGAGCACAGAGCTCGAGATCTGGAGAAGCAGAGAGACCAGACTGACCACAACTGGCAGGTATTCGCACCCCCCACCCCCACTCCCTGCTGCTCCTATATTTCGCCATCCCTCCCGTGGGACCTCCCCAAGGTCCAGAAACCAATGGGTTCAGGTGACCCACCAGGGGCCCCCATGATGGAGCTGCATGTTAGGCCTGTTTCTGTTTTGATAGCTTTTACGTGCTTGTTAGGGGAGTGATATGCAGGTGGATCAGCCCAGTTTGATGGTTTAAGATGCGATGAAGGGAGTATCTTGCTTTTTGGAGGCGAAAAGAAGTTTTCTCAGACACGTTGATAGTAGGAAGGTGTCGAGCTGATGGAAATAGGAAGTGAGTGTGTGTGTGGGCAAAGGCAGGAAGCATGTGAGGAGCTGGGTTCTGGGCTCCAGGGGCCATGGGTACGAATGAGCATGTGCCAGTGGATGTGAGCCATGTTAGGAAGCCTTGGGCGCAGGCTTCAGGGCTTAGACTTCATCCTCTAGCCAAAGAGAAGACCTTCTTTTCAATGAAGAAGAGGTGACTCTGGACCCAGGAGCTCTCACTGCCTTAAGAGATGGGTCTGAACACTGGCTGTCACCACGCCATTTTCTGTGTCCCAGAGAGCAAGCCACTAGGAAGCAGGTGTAAGCTGTCTGCTCCTCTGTCACTGCCTCTCTGCTGCTAAGGCTGCAGGTGTCCCAGCCACAGGGAAGGGTGCTTGAGCTAGGACCCAGAGGTGTGCAGACATCAGCTCTACTGGGTGACCACACCCAGGGGACCTCAGGAGGTGAGCAGTCCCCCTGTACCAAGTCCTGGGACATAACCATTTCCCTGGACCTCAATCTTTGGCCTCTCGGGCTCCCAGGGGCTGGAGACTCTATTTTTACAGATCCAAGAGGTAAGTTTGCAAAGGACTTTGGAGAAGGAAATGGCAACCCACTCCAGTATTCTTGCCTAGAGAATCCCATGGACGGAGGAGCCTGGTGGGCTACAGAACATGGGGTCTCAAAAAGTCAGACACGACTGAGCGACTTCACTTTCACTTTTGGTGGCAAATAATACATATTCTATAATGAAAGAATGTTACCTTACTAGAGACACAGCTCATCTGTCCTGGTCTGTGCATTTGGGCAATAGCTGAATTGTACAGAAAGTATAAATGTCATCTGAGAACCCAACAGACATTCTTTCCTTTCCACCTATGCAAAAATTTACCTGTAGCCCCACTTCAGGTTGCTCAAAGTTTCAGGGACTCAGAGGGACCATGTCAACCAACTTCATGGCAGCTTGCTATGGCTGGAGGTGGGTATGGGGACTGAGGCTCAGAGAGGGTAAGTTTCACAATTTGTGAAGTTGAGATTCAAACCCAGACTTGCCAGAAGCCCCAGTCCATGCTCTTTCCACTGGCTCACACTCTGTCTCCTCCCAGGGAAGAGAGGCAAGGCCAAAGTGAGGGCTGCTATTTCCAAAGGCCTGAGATTTGTCGGTTTGATTTGAGTTTAATACTCTTACATTGTACTCATCTCACATGCTACTAAAGTAATGCTCAAAATTCTCCAAGCCAGGCTTCAGCAATACGTGAACTGTGAACTTCCAGATGTTCAAGCTGGTTTTAGAAAAGGCAGAAGAACCAGAGATCAAATTGTCAACATCCGCTGGATCATCGAAAAAGGAAGAAAGTTCCAGAAAAACATCTATTTCTGCTTTATTGACTATGCCAAAGCCTTTGACTGTGTGGATCACAAGAAACTGTGGAAAATTCTGAAAGAGATGGGAATACCAGACCACCTGATCTGCCTCTTGAGAAATTTGTATGCAGGTCAGGAAGCAACAGTTAGAACTGGACATGGAACAACAGACTGGTTCCAAATAGGAAAAGGAGTACGTCAAGGCTGTCATATTGTCACCCTGCTTATTTAACTTCTATGCAGAGTACATCATGAGAAACGCTGGGCTGGACGAAGCACAAGCTGGAATCAAGATTGCCGGGAGAAATATCAATAACCTCAGATATGCAGATGACACCACCCTTATGGCAGAAAGTGAAGAAGAACTAAAAAGCCTCTTGACGAAAGTGAAAGAGGAGAGTGGAAAAGTTGGCTTAAAGCTCAACATTCAGAAAATGAAGATCATGGCATCTGGTCCCATCACTTCATGGGAAATAGATGGCGACACAGTGGAAACAGTGTCAGACTTTATTTTTTGGGGCTCCAAAATCACTGCAGATGGTGACTACAGCCATGAAATTAAAAGATGCTTACTGCTTGGAAGGAAAGTTATGACCAACCTAGATAGCATATTCAAAAGCAGAGACATTACTTTGCCAACAAAGGTCTGTCTAGTCAAGGCTATGGTTTTTCCAGTGGTCATGTATGGATGTGAGAGTTGGACTGTGAAGAAAGCTGAGTGCCGAAGAATTGATGCTTTTGAACTGTTGTGTTGGAGAAGACTCTTGAGAGTCCCTTGGACTGCAAGGAAATCCAACCAGTCCGTTCTAAAGGAGATCAGTCCTGGGTGTTCTTTGGAAGGAATGATGCTAAAGCTGAAACTCCAATACTCTGGCCACCTCATGTGAAGAGTTGACTCATTGGAAAAGACCCTGATGCTGGGAGGGATCGGGTGCAGGAGGAGAAGGGGATGACAGAGGATGAGATGGCTGGATGGCATCACTGACTTGATGAACATGAGTTGGGGTGAACTCCAGGAGTTGATGATGGACAGGGAGGCCTGGCGTGTTGCGGTTCATGGGGTCGCAAAGATTCGGACACGTCTGAG
>NW_011494606.1:4129696-4151449 GCF_000754665.1 Bison bison bison
CTGAACTGAACTGAACTGAATACGCTTTTAACTCAAATTATTCTGACTGAGCCTGAAAGACATCTAATGAAGGTGAAAAGTGTGGGTAGGGAGGGTTCAAAATAATATTTTGCATTTCTAGGACTCTATTTTCCCAAGCATTTTACACTTACCACTGCACTGAGTCACCCAGCCCTCCTGTGAGGGAGCTGGAGCAGTTATTATGGCTGGCTCCTTCTGAGAGTTGGGGCAGAGATCAGGCAGGCTGCTCCAAATGTCAATGGCTCTCCTTTCCTGGGGCTACAAGTCCTCCAGGGCGTATTAGAAAAGAAGGCTTTGAGCGGCAGAGACCCTCCAGTGCCAGGCACTCCTCTCTGCTTGTTGAGGCCTCCTCCTGGGAGCTTTTCATGGTCCCCTTGAGAGCAAGCTGCTTGCTCCAAATGGGAGGGGCAGGCCACTCTGACCCCCCTGCCCCTTCCCTTTATTCTCCAAGGCATCATCAGGCTAAACTAGTGGGGAGGGGAGGGTAACTAGGGACAATCTCAGTGTAGCAATGGAAAAAATTTCAAGCATGCATGCTAATATGATTTTTCCCCCCATAGATTGAGAGCGAGTGCCAAGAAGTGAAACCAAGAAGTCTGGGGCCAAGAAGTCATCCCAGGTATGTCTGTGAGTACCACAAGCCCCCAGGGCTGCCACACGGCACAGCTCAGTCCTACCTGGGTCCTTGCCAGTCCCTAATCCTCTGCCCCAGCCTTACGCTTCTCTGAGAAAGCTTCTTCCTTTTCACTTCTGCCTTGCAGATCTGACCTGCAGACCTCTCTACTCTGCCTCACAAATCTGCTCCCACTTTTTAGGAAACCCCAACTTTAAACCCCAGGACTTGATCTCACTATAAAGCATTCCCTACCCCAGCAGTATCATTGCTTAAGTGTGAGTTATTCAGTCTGGAAAGACAGCCAGAAGGGCTGCGGGATAGACCACAGAGAGTAGTGGCACTCTGTTCCATAAAATCGTCAGAGGCTGGGGAGGGCCTCGCCAGCTTCCTCTAGAATCTGTCCCCTAAAATCCCAACTATCACTACCCTGTGAGAACCAGGTAGGCTTATTTATTTTTCTGATTCACCACCATTATAGCAGAAAGTGAAGAAGAACTAAAAAGCCTCTTGATGAAAGTGAAAGAGGAGAGTGGAAAACTTGGCTTAAAGCTCAACATTCAGAAAAGTAAGATCATGGCATCTGGCCCCATCACTTCATGGGAAATAGATGGCGACACAGTGGAAACACTGTCAGACTTTATTTTGGGGGGGCTCCAAAATCACTGCAGGTGGTGACTGCAGCCATGAAATTAAAAGATGCTTACTCCTTGAAAGGAAAGTTATGACCAACCTAGATAGCATATTCAAAAGCAGAGACATTACTTTGCCAACAAAGGTCCATCTAGTCAAGGCTATGGTTTTTCCAGTAGTCATGTATGTATATGAGAGTTTAACTATTAAGAAAGCTGAGTGCTGAAGAATTGATGCTTTTGAACTGTGGTGTTGGAGAAGACTCTTGAGAGTCCCTTGGACTACAAGGATATCCAACCAGTCCATCCTAAAGGAGATCAGTCCTGGGTGTTCTTTGGAAGGAATGATGCTAAAGCTAAACTCCAGTACTTGGGCCACCTGATGCGAAGAGTTGACTCATTGGAAAAAAACTCTGATGCTGGGAGGGATTGGGGGCAGGAGGAGAAGGGGACGACAGAGGATGAGATGGCTGGATGGCATCATCGACTCGATGGATGTGAGTTTGAGTGAACTCCGGGAGTCGGTGATGGACAGGAAGGCCTGGTGTGCTGCGATTCATGGGGTCGAAAAGAGTCGGACACGACTGAGCGACTGAACTGAACTGAACTTTAGATCAGATACACACTCGTCTCTAATGGATAGAGTTTTCAGTCTAAATCCCTAAAGCTAAATAAAGTCTGCAAATATCTAGTTGGTTTGTGCTATGTTTTCAAAAATGTTTGAAAATTTGAACTCCTCAAAGTAGGGCATGCCTCCTCAATTAGCCACAGTCCCCACTGTTCTCCAGTACCCAACACACAGGCTGATTCACTCATAGGTATTATCTGTGTTGCCGCTGTAGCTGTCTGTACCTGCTACTATTCTTCCAAACCCACAAGGAAGAGAAACATTTTCCTAATTGTCCCTGAGTTTGCAAACATGCTTCACCTCCAGTGGAGCTGGTACTGCATATTATTACCTCATTATGCTTAATCTTTTCCTTAAACTCCCTTCTACCTTTCAAACAAGCTTTCTTGGGCATTGTGAGAGAGGTTCAAGACGGAGGGGACATAAGTATACTTATGGCTGATTCATGTTGATGTTTGACAGAAACCAACACAATATTGTAGAGCAATTATCCTTCAAAAAACAAACAAAAACAAACTTTCTTGGCTCTGCTGGCATTTTAAAATTCCATTACTGGGGACTTCCCTGGTGGTCTAGTGGTTAAGGCTCTGCCTTCTGATGCAGGAGGCACGGGTTCCATCCATAGTCAGGGAACTAAGATCCCACATGCTGAGCTGCTTGTCCCTTAAAGGTTGCTCTTCTAATTATACAAACACATGTTGGAAGTTTTGAAACCATCTCTGGCGTTGGGGCAGGATGGTGGGGAAAAGTAGGTAACAGCCTAGCCCTATCACAAGCCAAGCAGGAGAGAGGTCCTGACCTGCCTCTCGGACTGGCCTTCAACCATGGTGCTCTTTTCAGCATAAGCAAAAGGAGTTGCCTGGAACCAACTGACGGAGAGGAAAGGAGGAGCTGAGAGCATCAGATTCAGGTCAGGTTAACTGGAGGTCCCAAATGTTGCCACATGAGCTACTCTCCATCCCACACATTCATTCCCACAGTCTGGCAGACATGATTAAACAATCTCAGCACTGTTTCCCACCAGGCAGGCTACTTCTTCATGAGTCTACCCATCTCTCACTCTGGGCAGCCAGCACAGCCTAAGCAAAGCCGACAAGTGTGATGAAACCTACTTCCTACCCTTTGATTGCGCTGGATGGCTAACCAAAAGACCAGGACTCTGGTCTCAACCCTGCCATTGACTCACCGGGGTATCTGGGGCTTGGGTAAGGCTGCTTACATCTGCAGACCTGTTTCTTCATCTGATAAATGAAGTGGTTGGGCAGTTGATTGATTGACTTGGAACCTCATGTCAAGGCTAAGTGAGTGGGATGATGATTTAGGTGAGGAGGGCTGGAAGAGTGCAGAAAAGGAAAGGATCCCTGTGGGTGAGTGGCCCTGAGTGGGTCTCTAACTTAGGAGAATTCATGCAAAACTGATGGCCACATTTACAGAGACAGGAAGGGCTTCCAAGCAGGCATAATCAGCAATGGCGTGGAGCTAAGAATGTACTGAACAAGGAGAGAGCCCATAATTAACAATGATCTCATAAATCCCTGTGCTAGATATATGCAGTCACTCACTCAATAAACCTTTCCTCCATCCTACCGTGTGTGGGTGTTGTGCTAGGTGCTGAGGTCCTGGTGAACAGAAGACATATCCAGAGTGACTGGTGCATAGGCTGCCTCCTTGCCCATAGTGTGTGTGTTCAGTCGCTCAGTCACATCCGACTCTTTGCAACCCCATGGACTGTAGCCAGCCTGGCTCCTCTGTCCATGGGATTTTTCAAGCAAGAATGCTGGAGTGGGTTGCCATTTCCTTCTCCAACCTTACCCATAGCGAAGCATCAATAGGACTGAATCCAGCCGGCCCTCCGGCCTTTCCACACAGGCAAGGAGATACATTTCAATGACTGAGTATAACCAAATCACCTAACTGCTTTCAGCATTTCTGAAGATAAGTGAGGTGCTTCATGTAAAAGGCACTTTGTAAACTGTAAAATCCTTCATGGAAGTTGTCCATAAATCTTAACTGGAATAATAACAATTGAACGAGATGCTGATGATAGATTTTAGGCAAGGGCCCTTAAGTGAGAGAAAACCCCTGGAAACCAAATCATCAAGGTAAAGCTGACACTGACCCTTGCTTCCTGACCGTCCCACCTTCAGTGTTTTGACCCAGTTTAGGCTTCCCTTTAAAAGCTCATAGAAATATTTCCTCACTATAATTACGGGCGAGGCTCAGGATCTCTGTCGTAAGAAGAGCTGGTAGAAAAGGGACAATTAACCAAGGCACATAATTGAAGGGTACAGAAATATATCCGGTGGCAGATGAGGCCCCTTCTTATTGGATACTATTCCCAGTATCCAAGGGCAAAGATAAAAATGTGCTTCATTTAGACCAGAGGATGCTGAGCACTTTATTATTAAAGGCTTCTGTCAAGAAGTGAGGTGCATGTGGATGTGGGGGATGGAGACTTTCGGGTGCCTCCTGCGTAGACGGAGTCGACATGCTCCCTTTCCTACCCAGGAGGCTTTCCGTACTGCTGGCAGTGGCTCCTTTTTAAAAGTCTGCTAATCATGAGATTGGAGGGCACGCTTGGAGGAGACAGTGTGACTCCTGTCACTGAGCAGAACAATGCAAAGTTCAAAAATAGTAATATCTGTTAGTGGAAAACCAATAAACATATAATTTCCAGGTAATTACTATCATATAATTAGCTCTCTGCTTTTATATGCCCCAGCGGAAATTGGGTTGGGGAGCAACTGTAACACAGCTTAATAATCATGGTACATTCCAACAGCAAAATGAAGACTTTTTTTTTTTTTTTCTCCCAAAGAGTACCAACAGGGACTTCCCTGGTGGCCCAGTGGTTAAGAATTTACCTTCCAATACAGGGGACCTGGGTTCAATCCCTGGTCCGGGAAGATCACACGTGCCACTAAGCCCACATATCACAACTACTGAGCCTGTGAGCTTCAACTAGAGAAAGGTGCCCATGCCACAACAAAGAGACCACAGTGAAAGAGCCTGTATGCCACCATGAAGATGCTGTGTGCTGCAACGAAGATCCAACACAGCAGGTGCGTAAATACATAGGTTTTTTAAAAAGAGCGCCAAGACTGGCTGATCTTGGGCCCAGTTCACATGCCTAGTGAGCCAGGTTCTTAGGTGACATAAAATGAGCTCTGGGCTCAGAGCCTGAAGAGCAGGTTTTCATTCCGGCTCTGTCTGATCACCTTGTACGGCTACTCCTCCAGCACTTGGTATCCTTGTCATTGGTAAAATGTTGGTGTTGGACTAACTCATGCATTCTCATCACAATCGAAGGGGTGAACACTGGTTCTGGAGGTGAAGCAGTCTTAGATATTGCAATGGCTGGTGGCCCTCCACAGCTCAACCCTATCTAGCAAAATCTTATTTCTTAGAGCTTACTTGTTTTCTCTCATCAGGTTTTCTCTGGTATTGACATTAGGGTCACAGAAGATACACAAAATGCATGCAGGATCAGTACTGCAAAACTACAGGGGATGGACTGAAGCCTTTCTCGTCATCCCGCACTCCATCACGAAGTCCCGTCATAAGAGATGGTTCACGTGTACCTTTTGGCTCCTATTTGCTGCCTCCTGGATGTCGTTTATGTTTATTTCTCAGTGACTTTGTGTGTGACTTGGGCTTTGATAATGAAATAAAATGTTGTATTTTACTATATTTCATTCTACTAAGTTATTCAATCCATCAGTAATTATGGCAAGTGCTGAAAAGGAGAAATGTCAACAGTATCTGAAAGAATATCTAGCCAAGCATGCGCGCATGCACAGTGCATAAATGGATATATAATATATCTGTGGTATTAAAATTTCATGGAAGCAGTGGATAGGGTTAAAAAAAATGTAAAAGCACCCTTGGAAAGGTAATAATAGGCTGAGAACACTGCACTAGATATTTCTAAGAGTCCTTCCAGCTATGAGATTCTGTAAGTCCATAATTAAGAAGTGTCCTCTGAGTTGTTCCCCACCCAGCACAGCAAAGTTACTTATCGTCTGGTGAATTGAGAAGGTTTCTTAACCCCTCTGAACCTTGGATTTCTCATTTGGAAAGAGGACATGCATACATGCCTCAATAGGCATCAGCATCTTCCTTCTAGGGGAGCACAAATAGACTAGTTTGAGCAGCATCTTCCTTGTTGTTTAGTCACTAAATCATGTCTGACTTTTGTGACCCCATGGACTGTAGCCCGCCAGGCTCCTCCATTCATGGGATTATCCAGTCAAGAATACTGGAGTGGGTGCTATTTCCTTTTCCAGGGGATCTTCACAACCCAGGGATCAAATCCATGTCTCCTGCATCGGCATGTGGATTCTTCCTCACTGAGCCACCGGGGAAGTCCAGAGTCTTCATTTGTGTTCTAAAAGCTGAGCCTGAGACAAGAACTTAAGTACAGGTAGGTTTGGGGAGATGATCTGAGGTTGCAAGAGTGATGGAAATTGGGGTCGTGAGACAGAAAGGGTGAAAAATCAGTAAAGCATGTGAGTTGGTTACTGCTGTGGGCAGGTGGGCCTGAATCCTGCTGGTAAATCTCTTAAGAATAATCTAGAATACATCTCACAATTGTTCCTTTGAAGGATGAGAGGCTGGGGCACTTGAGCGTTGATTTTAATCCTCCATAGCAGAGGGTTATCCCTGGGGATGTTGACTCCTCTGCACTTTGAGGCTGCCCTGCACTTAGGCTGAGTGAACTTCTGCAGCTTTGGAAAAAGATTTGAAGCAGGACATGAAAAGATGCTCACTATTGCTAATTGTTAGAGAAATGCAAATCACAGCTACAATAAGATACCACCTTACACCACTCACAATAGCCATCACCAAAAAGTCTACAAATAACTGAAGAAGGTGTGAAAAAAGGGAACCCTCCTGAACTATTGGGGGGAATTTACATTGGTACAGCCACTAAGGGAAATAGTACTGAGGTTCCTCAAAAAAACTAAAAATAGAGCTGCCATATGATCCAGCAGTCCCACTCCTGGGTATACATCCAGACAGAACTATAATTCAAAAAGATACATGCACTCTTATGTTCACAGTATCACTATTCACAATAGGTGTGACATGGGAACAACCTAAATGGCCACTGACGGATGAATGGATAAAGAAGATGTGGTGCATATACACACAATGGACCACTACTCAGCCATAAAAAGAGCAAAATAATGCCATTTGCAGCAACCTGGATGGATCTAGGCATTATCATGCTAAGTGAAGTAAGTCAGAAGAAAGAGCAAGACAAACACCATGTGATATCACTTCTGTACGGAATCTAAAATATGACATAAATGAACTTACTGACAAAGCAGAAACAGACTCACAGACACAGGGAGCAGGTTTGTAGTTGCCAGAGGGAGGTGGGGCCAACGAGGAATGGAGTGGGATTTGGGGGTTAGCAGATGCAAACACTTATATACAGGCCGGGTAAACAACACGGTCCTGCCGTACAGCACAGGGAATTTCCTAAATATACCCTGTGATAAACCACAGTGGAAAAGAATATTAAGAAGACTGTATATATACACATACAGCAGAAATTAATACAACATTGTAAATCAACTATAAGAGCTGAGGCAGAAAAGGGGATAAAACACCTGAGGTGGGACGCTGTCAATGCGCTTGGAGATATCCATCATGGCCTCAGTGGTGGCCCAAAGCCTCTGCCACAAACACAAAAGAGAGTGTGTTGAGCAGAACTCATGGCCATACCTCCATCCACGCAGCATTCGTGCATCATCCATTCATTCAAGCATCTAGGGATCTGTCCATACACCCATCTATCCATTCATCATACTCCCTCCCAGTACCAAAAAGATTTGAAGTGAGCCACCAACATGTGCTAAGACCCTGGAAAAGTCATTCCCTCTTTCTGGGTTTCCTTCTTCTCTGAAAAACAAAAGTGGGGAGGGATTGGGATGTTTGGTCTTACACCCCGCTGCCAGCTTTGGGCTAAGTGTCATAAAAACAAGGATTGAAAAGGCAGGTAGAGTCAGCGGCCCACCGCACCTGGAAAAGTGAAGTAGAGGTATGTTCTGGTGAGGCTGGCTGGTTGTTCAGAGAGGCAAGGCCTTGCTGCATGTCCTGTCTCCAGAAACTGGTCTTCTACACCTCGCAGCTTTGGACACTCGGTTATCAAATCTGGATGTGACTGGATTTGGGAAATGGAAGTAAAATGTGGTTGGGCCCTGATTCTGAATTCCCAAGTTTATCAGATACTCCAGAGGCAAATTTATTAATTTAGCTTAGATATAACTGTCAAGAGAAGCAGAACCCTTAGTGCGCTGATAAGGACATCCAAAAGAAAACCTATATGGGAAGTCAAGTGCGAAACACAGGCTGTGTGGGGAGTCCGGTTCAGAGCCACTGGAGGGAGCAGGTGGTTTCGAGGCAGGTGTCACTAAGCTGTGACAGTCTGATACATCCATCACTCTTTGGAGGCAGGCTCACAGGGGGTGCTGATAGTGAACCCACCTTCTCCCCTGATAAAGTGTTGAGACACGTGGCCAAATTCTATTCTCTGAGTCCTCACCCCAACTGTCCATATTCCTACTGAGAGTCCATACAACTTCCAGATTGGATACAATGCAATCAATTTTGAATCAATTGCCTTAACTGAAATCCCATTGCAGTTCTGCTTCCCAGCAATATCCTGGGTGCACTCAATGATTTTGGTCGCCTGCTAAGGGTTGCTTTAGAGTGGCTAATGGCATCCAACATGTATACGTTTTCTAGTTTGGCTCTTTGAGAGTGTACTGGCTAACCATCCCCTGCTCGTTGGCAACACACACACACTTTCCCCAGATCTAGTCTCTGTTCTATTCTGTGCCCCAAAGTCTGCCTCCGTAGATGCACCCCCAGCCTCACTTGCCAGCTCGCTTCTGGTTGGCAGGAGATGCGGGACAGGAACAGATTTGGGGTCAGGTCTTTTTCTTTCCCTCTATCTCCATGCTGTCATGGCTTGTCTTTGACTTCCTCCCTCCATGGCTTGAGCTCCTAATGGGCAGTCCCTTGTCCCAGGTTCAGTGGGCCCCAGTAATACTCCTCAGCCTTTCAGACCTAAGGCTGGTCTCTGAGTAGCCTCAACATCCCTTGTTTGCTTCCTGAATTCTGCTCATGTCTCTGTATCTCGCTCTCTCAAGTATCTTCATTTGAACCATCTGGGGGCAAATCCTACTTCTTGCTCTGACCCTGATCATTACAGTGTGCCCTTATTCTCCACATCTTGGTAGGGGTCCATATCTTCACACAAAAAAAGGCTTTATGTTTTCATGTGACAACATGTGCTAGTATAAAAGTGAAAGCAATTGATGTGGAGAGATTTAGAAACGCTGGACAAGAATAAAGTGTTTCAAGGGACTTTTCTGGCAGTCCAGTGGTTAGGGCTAAGTGCTTCCACTGCAGGGGGCATGGTTTCCATCCCTGGTTGAAGAACGAAAATCCTGCAAGCTGTATGATGCAGCCAAAAAAAAAAGGAATAAAGTGTTTTGAGAAATGTCTCAGCTGGACAATGGCACATTAAGGAGAAGACAGTTATGACCATCGGTGACCTTCTCAATGACACACCAAGGAGGGCGTGCCTGTCCTGAAAGTAATCCCATTCACTTTATCAGAAAACAGAGATATCAGATTTAGAAATTAAATAGCTTATCAAATTTTAACTCTCAATCATAAGATATTAAAGTTATTAATTATTAAAATTTGAATCATTCATTAAGGTACTTTAAACACTTAAAAATACACTGAGCTTCTAACAAATTAAATTTTACAAAAAGAACATCTGTTGAAATGAACAGAAGTTAATTTCTCTGGACCTTCCTTTCCTCTCTTGTTCAGCAGAACAATTTCTATTATCTTTCTAACCAGTTTAGAAAGTCTAAGATTCCATGATCCCATGGAGATTCCTTCTTCTCATCAATGTATTCATTCTGATCACACTTTTTTCAACTTATTTGATCACCTAACACTGCTGCATAAAAAATATGTGGAGTCCACTAAGAGGAGGGCTTTATCCTGCACCCACGTCTGCTTCAAGTTCCTAAATCCTCCTCTATCACACTTGGCCATAAAGAGCTCACCCCTCCTTTCCTCATCAACACTCAGAATTTAAACCACACAGTTTGCCATCTGCATATATTTTGTTCTCTACTTGCTTCATGTGTATTGTTTCTTGTATTTTCAGTGAAATTATGAATCATTCTAGACATAGAAAACAAACTTACAGTTACCAAAGGGGAAAGGGTGGGGGATAAAGGAGAAGTTTAGGATTAACCTATACACACTACTATATATAAAACAGATACACAATAAGGACCTACTGCATAGCATGAAGAACTAAATGCAATATTTTGTAATAACCTGTAAGGGAAAAGAGTTTAAAAAAGAATATATGTATAAAGCTGAATCACTTTGCTGTACAACTGAAACTACCACCACATTGTAAATCAACTACATTTCAATGTTTAAAAAATCATTCTGGGATAGGCACACCATCATTTACCATTGTATGCCCTTTGCCATCCAGAATAAGGTCAGGCTCATAGGTATTACACATCCATTTAGCCAACATTTTTCTTAAAGAGATGGGAATACCAGACCACCTTACCTGCCTCCTGAGAAACCTGTTTGCAGGTCAAGAAGCAACAGTTAGAACCAGATATGGAACAACAGACTGGTTCCAAACTGGGAAAGGACTATGTCAAGGCTGTATATTGTCATCCTCCTTATTTAACTTATATGCAGAGTACATCATGAGAAATGCTGGGCTGGATGAAGCACAAGCTGGAATCAACACTGCCAGGAGAAATATCAATAACCTCAGATATGCAGATGCCACCACCCTTATGGCAGAAAGCAAAGAGGAACTAAAGAGCCTCTTGATGAAGGTGAAAAAGGAGAGTGAAAAAGCTGACTTAAAACTCAACATTCCAAAAACTAAGATCATGGAATATAGTCCCATCACAATCACTTCATGGCAAATAGATGAGGAAACAATGGAAACAGTGAAAGACTTTATTTTCTTGGGCTCCAAAATCATTGCAGTTGGTGACTGCAGCTATGAAATTAAGACACTTGCTCCTCAGAAGAAAAACTATTACAAACCTAGATAGCATATTAAAAAGCAGAGACATTACTTTGCTGACAAAGGTCCATATAGTCAAAGCTATGGTTTTTCCAGTAGCCATGTAAGGATGTGAGAATTGGATCATAAAGAAGGCCGAGCATCAAAGAATTGATGCTTTTGAAATGTGGTGTTGGAGAAAGCTCTTGAGAGTCTCTTGGACTGCAAGGGATCAAACCAGTCAATCCTAAAGGAAATCAATCCTGAATATTCATTGGAAGTACTGATGCTGAAGCTGAAGCTCCAATACTTTGGCCACCTGATGCCAAGAGCTGACTCATTAGAAAAGACCCTGATTGGGAAAGGCTGAAGGCAGGAGGAGAAAGGGACAACTGAGGACGAGATGGTTGGATGGCAGTATTGACTCAATGAACATGAATTTGAGCAAGTTCCTTGAGATGGTGAAAGACAGGGAAGCCAGGTATGCTGCAGTCCTTGGGGTCACAAAGAGTCGGACACGACCGAGTGACTGAACAGCAGCAACTGTGTGCCAGGCTCAGTGTTAGGCTCTGGGCATAAAGATGATTAAGATAAAGTCCAGATTCTCACGAAACTCAAAATCTGGAGAAGCCAATAGATTTGAAAATATAAAATTATAGACATCCTGGTAAGTATTCAAAGGAAATCATGATTTCAAATACCAGGGAGAACAAAGAAGGTGAGGATTGATATAGATGTTGAAGAGTAAAAAGAATTTTCCTACAAGGGCAATGGTGGAAGAGATGCCATTAATGGGGGATTAAATGAAAAGAACTATGTCTGCAGAAGGCAAGCAGTGGAGTATTTAGACACCCCTTGGAGAGGAGGGGATGGTATGATGGTGGGAGATGGGCTGTTTTAGAGGCCCTTGGTGGCCCCCTGGAGCTAGAGTTCTAAGACAGGCGTCTGAATTCTGGGTTTGCCTTTTCCTTCACATCAACCATTGTGAGCCACCATTTCCTTATCTCTTAAACAGGAACAGTAATACTTATTGTTTACTGTCTTTGTAAGGATTCAACAAGATAATGCATGGGAGAACATCAGCTGAATGTCCTGCCATACCACTTACTGGTTATGGGATATTAGCCAAGTTACTAAATCATTCTGAGCCTCAGTTTCCTCATGACAATAATAATTATACTTAGATTAAATTATGTTTAGAATTTCATAGCAAGTCTTCTTTTCTCTACCTAACTGATATACATCCTTTTTTTGAATAATTATGGAAGGAATTGCAATTTCCTTTTTTCTCCCTGGCTGCCAGGAAGCTCAGAAGCAAGTTTGATGCCCAGTCCCAGCAAAAATATGTCCCCTTTGGTGATTGTCTCTGCCATCTCCTCTTCCTGGACTGCATTCTCTGTGTTAAATCTGTCCTTTGTTGTAAAGCTTTGATTGTTCCTTTTTTTCCCCTCCCACTTAATCTGCTTCTATTCCATGAAAGTTTATACTTTTATGAGATAGTAGTTTTAATGCTTGCAGAATATTCTTGAGAATCCAAGCAGCTTTGTTTAACCAACCCCTTGTTGCTAGAAACTTAATGAATTTCTATCCTCATATTTAGACAGAAGATAGAGATACGGGGAAATAAAAATAAAGAGATATACTCACATAGATATCAAGGCCCCAAATTATGGCAGTGCAGCACTAAATACTACCTGAACATTTTCACTTATTATGGTTTAAACATGTACTTATTTATCTGTGGCTGCCCTGGGTCCTCGCTGCTGTGTGCGGGCTTTCTCGAGTGGAGAGCAGGGGCCACTCTCCAGCTCCAGTGCTTGGGTGTCTCAGTGGCTTGCTGCAGAGCGCTGGCTCTAGGTTGGGCAGGCTCATTAGTGGTGGTGCCTGGGCTGAGTTGCCCCATGGCATGTGGAATCTTCTCAGACCAGGGATTGAACCCATGTCCCCTGCAGTGGCAGGCAGATTCTTAACCAGTGGACCAGCAGGGAAGTCCAATTTATTATTGATTATTATTTACTTTTTTTCTTTTTACTTTTACTTTATTAATTATCTTTCAAAATGGTTCTAGCTTTTGTAAGCATTAAATATACAGGACATATGCAAAAATTTATGTGAGTGAATCATACACAGATACATTCTCTTTGTAAAAAATTAAACATCGCTGATAATGCTAAAAAGTCTTTTTGGAGTCCCTGACTCCATTACCCTTTCTGCCTCCCCAGAGGAAACCATTACTATCAGTTTGATGTAAGCTTCTCAGCCCTTTCCTATAGGAATATACACACTCTCATAGAAAATAAACTCTTCTTTGTATTTGGACAGTTAGTTTCCTGGGCTGTGCCTAGGGTTGCACTTCACATTCATGATTACTTTTTAAGACACCCCATGTGTATGTAAGTGTACATAAATGAAATAATTTATGAAACCTAAGAGAGAAAAGGTATCACATGGGAAATATCTCTAGAAACTCCACAGCTTTTAAGAAAATAGAGAGCTCACATTCCTCCAACAGCTTCCAGGTACTTTCTCTTTTCTGGGTTAATCTCTGAGTACTGAGGGCTTTCATGGGCTGCCAAAGCAGTGGACACTTTGTGCCAAAAATGCCCATTCTACAGATGGGTATATCAAAACCCAGGGAGGAAGAAATCGACTTCCAAGGTCACACAATTAGGTAATGGCAGGGCTGGGGTAGAAACCCAGGCTTCCTGATTCCCAGTCCAGTCCTTTCCATGCTCACACGCCCAGGTGCTGCTTTCCCTTTGGAAACTTGCCCACAGACCAACCTGTATGCAATCACTCAGAGGTGATAACATTCAGTCAACTCGTACACATGTTGTGCACCTTGTAAAGGATACGGGAAAACTGTGATATTGAAGGATATTGTATGGATGTGCTCGCTCATTCACTTATCCTTATGTTCAGGGAGTGTCTTCTCTATGCCAGGACCTATGACAGGTGACATAGAGGTCCAGGGATACATCAGACCAGGTCCTGCCCTTTAGGAGCTCACCGCTTGACGACATATGACAAGTGCAATAATAGCTGCAGTGCCAAGTATAACAGAGAAGGAAATGGCACCCCACTCCAGTACTCTTGCCTGGAAAATCCCATGGATTGAGGAGCCTGGTAGGCTGCAGTCCATGGGGTTGCAAAGAGTCGGACATGACTGAGTGACTTCACTTTCATGCATTGGAGAAGGAAATGGCAACCCACTCCAGTGTTCTTGCCTGGAGAATCCCAGGGACGGGGGAGCCTGGTGGGCTGCCGTCTATGGGGTCGCACAGAGTCGGACACGACTGAAGTGACAGCAGCAGCAAAGTCTAAAGTGCTGAGTGCCACACAAGAGGTGAAGAGTGCAGACAGAGCCCAGACACCATCACATCCAAGTCAGACAGCTGTTTGAAGAAGTAGCATCTGAGTGAAACTCTGAAGGATGATTAGGTTAGTTGAGAGGGAGTAAGTGAAGGGAACTCCAGGTACAGCAAGGTTCCCAGGAAGAAAAGCAAAGGTTTTAGAGAAAACGCAGAGCACAGGTTGGTGGACAATGAAGAGGCTTGAAAAGGATGTGGGTGCCAGGTTTAGCCTCCTTGACTTAAAATCATGAGGCACGTATCTTGTTGCCTTCAGTACAGTGTGTGCCCCCAAAGAAGAGAGAGCTGACCTCACCTCTCTGAGCCTTCCTGATGCCTGGCAAAGTCATGCATACATTACATTATCATGGATTATATTCTTATTTGTTGCTGTTGTTGTTCAGTTGCTCAGTTGTGTCCAACTCTTTGCAGCCTCATGGACTACAGCATCCCAGGCTGCCCTGTCCTTCACTATCTCCTGGAGTTTGCTCCCATTTCATCCTCTGTCACCCTCTTCTCCTCCTGTCCTCAATCTTTCCCAGCATCAGGGTCTTTTCCAATGAGTTGGCTCTTCGCATCAGGTGGCCAAACTATTGGATTATATTATATTGATAATGATAGTATGTAACATTATAATGCATACAATATATTTTATATATATGTGGGGCTTCCCAGGTGGTACAATGGCAAAGAATCTGCCTGCCAAGCAGGAGACATGGGTTCAATCCCTGGATCAGGAAGATCCCCTGGAGAAGGAAGTGGCAACCCACTCCAGTATTCTTGCCTGAGAAATCCCATGGACAGAGGGGGCTGGCAGGCTATGATTCATGGGATTGCAAAAGTTGGACTTGACTTAGCAACTGAACAACAATGTTTTATATGAGCACACATACACACACACACACACACACACACTATAGATTATACATGCATGCATATATTTAGAATGAACTGGATTACAATGTTGTAGTCAGCCATCCAGAGCCAGACATTCTGGAGAGCGAAGTCAAGTGGGTTTTAGGAAGCACAAGCTAGGGATGTGACAGAATTCCAGTAGAACTATTCAAAACCCCAAAGGATGGTGCCGTCAAGGTGTTTCATTCAATATGACAGCAAATCTGGAAGACCCAGCAGTGGTCACAGGACTGGAAAAGGTCAATCCTTATCCCAATTCCCAAAAAGGGTAGTACTAAAGAATGTGCTAACCTGAACTGAACCATCGGACAGTTGCACTCATCGCCCATGCTAGTAAGATCATGCTTAAAATCTTGCATGCTAGGCTTCAGCATTATGCACACCAAGAACTTCCAGATGTCCAAGCTGGGTTTTGACAAAGAAAAGGAGCCAGAGATCAAATTGCCAACATTCACTGGATCACAGAGAAAGGAAATTCCAGGAAAACATCTACCTCTGTTTCACTGACTATGCCAAAGTCTTTGACTGTGTAGATCATAATAAAATGTGGAAAGCTTATACTCCTCATACTTAGATGCTGATTATGCATTTTTGTCAGAAACATGACCAAGGTGATAGTATGTCCTTATCAATAAAGAGGCACATGGTGCCTACTTGTCACATTAGTAGTGAGAAGTGGGCAACAGAGGATGAGGTAGTTGGATGGCATCACTAACTCAATGGACATGAGTGTGAGCAAACTCCGGGAGATAGTGAAGGACAGGAAAGCCTGGCATGCTGCAGCTCACAGGGTTGCAAAGAGTCAGACACAACTTAGTGACTCAACAACAACAATCATTTAGTTGCTTCCCTATGGCTCAGCAGTAAAGAATCCACCTGCCAATGCAGGAGATGCAGGTTTGATCCCTGGGTCAGGAAGATCCCCAGGAGAAGGAAATGGCAACACACTCTAGTATTCTTGACTGGGAAACCCCATGGACAGAGAAACCTGGTGGGTGAGAGTCCATAAGGTCTCTAGAGTTGGACACAACTTAGAAACTAAACAACAACAATCACTTAGTTAAGATGTTGACTGTCAAGTTTCTCTACTTTAAACTTACTACTCTTCCCTCTGTAATTAATAAGCTTCTCATGGAAATATACTCTGAGACTATGCAAATAGCCTGTTTCCTGTTAAATTTTTACCCACCAATTTTAGCAACTATTGATGCTAAATGTTTTACTATGAAGTGAAAGCGTTAGTCTCTCAGTCATGTCCAACTCTTTGCAACCCCATGGACGTTAGCCTGCCAGGCTCCTCTGTCCTTGGAATTCTCCAGGCAAGAATACTGGAGCAGGTAGCCTTTCCCTTCTAGAGGGGATCTTCCCAACTCAGGGATTGAACCTGGGTCTCCTGCATTGCAGGAGATTCTTTACTTCTGAGCCATCAGGGAAGCCCAATTCTTACCATGGTGGTTGCCAAAAGGTGATTTTCTGATTCCATCAAACTTTCTTTACTAGTTGGAATTCTACCCTAAGGAAAACTTTCCCTTCTCCCTCATTTATAGACTTATTCATCTTTTTATCAGCATGGATTCTTATGTATCTTTATTTTATGGGTTATTATTAATTAGTTACCCCAGATTTATCCACTGGGGATCCTTTCAACTGACTCCTATGTTCTCCTCACAGAAACTCATCCTTTTTTCTGACACTTCTAAACTATCTGATGCACCAAGATATTCCAGGTTTGTCTTGTACCGTCCATGCCTCAGTCCCAGAATCTGTCATTTCTCCAAAGAAGCCTTGTTTACTTTTAGTGGATAATAGTATTTAGAAACCAAGATTTGGACAATAAGTGTACTCTTTACAACTAACGTATCATTGCCTCTGGGCCCTGTCAGCAGACACAGCTAGGAAACACATACACAGAAACACACAAAAGCACATAATTTATACTTGCGTATCTGAAAACATGTTTTCAACAAAATATTAAGTGGGAAAATACAGAATTACATGTATACACAGCAGACTGAACCCACAGTCAGCCTTAGAAAATATAGGGGGATAAAATACACATTCAAAAACAAGTAGAGTTTTCGTCATCGTCCAGTAGTGTGAAGGATTTCCATGAGACTGAAAGCAGGCAAGATTGGATTAGAGAGGAAATCAGTAGCAGCAACAGCTGGAGTGAGCCACTCCAAAGGAAGGAAGAACACCAAGGTGTTCCATGTCCAGAGGTCATGGGAGAAAAAAGTAGTGCCCCTGGGGAAATTGATGGGGGAATTTTGGGGAACTGTAGTAGGAGCAGTCAGGCCCATTGACCTTGCATTTCTCCCCGTACCTTGTATGTAAGAGCTTGAGGGTAAGTACTTGGATTAGTGAGAAAGTGCCACATACTGAGTGGCTGTCAAAGTCTGGAAGGAATGAAAAACATCCATGCCCAGAAGACCAGCTGCTGAGGCTCCATGGGCAGCAGGTCCTGCCCATCAAAGTATCATGGAGTACAAGTCCTAGCAACTGTTTTGCCCCTCTCTATAAGCAAACTGCTCAACAAGAGACAGCTGTCAGCCTAATCAGACACTGCAACTGCAAAAATGCATAGACAGTCAACAATTGCCAATTGCTTGAGGTGTGCAATATTATAAAAAAAGACATCAAAGGTCTAACAGATAAAGGCACATTTGAGGAAAGAAAGTTAACCAGAACTAGACTTTAAAATAAATGTAGTGATAAATCCTCAGAGCGATAAGGAAGAGTGTTTCATTTAAGAAGCAGAAAGTGCTGGTTGTAAAAAAGTAACAATTAGAGATTTTGTAATAAAAATATAATTATTGAAATTTAAAAATAAATGGGCTAATAGCTGAATGAACACAGTTAAAGAGTGAATCAGGGAACTGAATGATAAGATCTAGGAATTCTTCTGGAATGCAGCACAAATAATAGAGATGGATGGTAAAAGGAACACTTAAGGATATAAGGGCTAGATTCAGAAGTATTAATACTTATCTAAAAAGAGTTTCAGACATATAGGGCAGAGACAATAGAAAGGATGCAATATTTAAAGAAATACTACCCAGAGATATTCTTTTAAAAAGTCTTCGGATTTAAACAGTCCATCATGTGCCAATAAAAATTTTCAAGCCACCTTTGGATTCATCAAAGTGAAATTTCAGAAGATGAAGGCTAAAGAAGAAATTACAAATTAAAAGCTCATTTTTAAAAGTCAGATTTATCAACCACAAAAGAATGAAATCACATTTCTTTTTGGCAACATCACTTCGATGTCTTCAAAATGCCAACCATGGGGCATTTGTATTCATTATTTAATAGCCAAATTATTACTTAACTGTGAGGATAAAAGAGAGGCATTTTCAGATATAAAAGTACTCAGAAAATTTACTCAGCTCTTCTCTCCAGATCCCTTCTGAAAACAAACCAAAATAAAACAATAGCCAATTAGATGTTGTGCTCCAGTTAAGGGGGAAAAAAAGTAAATCCAAGAGGAAACCATCATGCAAAGACCCAAGGAGAGCAAAGAGTTTAAGAAATCATAGTAAGAATTTCCTGGAAAAGTTATAAAATAACCACCTGGAACTAAAATTTCAGGTATCAACAAAGTCAGTGTGTATAGAAATATTGCACAAAAAGTGAAGGAAAATAAAAAAGTTTATTATTAGAATTTTTACCTTGTTTGAGTGACAACATAGATCCTAATGAATTCTTTAAAAATGTATTTGTATATGTGCATTAAAAAATGAATATTAATATAGAAATGAGTTGTACTTCTTTACACTAACAATGAAATGTCAGAAAGGGAATGTAAATAAATAATCTCTTAAAATCATATCCAAAAAAATCCTTGGGAATAAACCTCACCAAGAAGGTAAAAAATTTATATGTTGAGAATTAAAAAACATTAATAAAAGAAATTGAAGATGATTCAAAGAAATGGAAAGATATCTCATGCCTTTGGATTGGAAGAATTAATACTTTTTAAATGGCCATACTGGAGAAGGCAATGGCAAGCCTCTCCAGTACTCTTGCCTAGAAAATCCCATGGATGGAGGAGCCTGGTAGGCTGCAGTCCATGGGGTCGCTACCAGTCGGATGCGACTGAGCGACTTCACTTTCACTTTTCACTTTTATGCATTGGAGAAGGAAATGGCAACCCACTCCAGTGTTCTTGCCTGGAGAATCCCAGGGACGGGGGAGCCTGGTGGGCTGCCATCTATGGGGTTGCACAGAGTCAGACACAACTGAAGCGACTTAGCAACAGCAGCAGCAACAAATGGCCATACTGCAGAAAGCAATCTACAGATTTAATGTAATTTCTATCAAATTACCCATGATATTTTTCACAGAACTAGAACAATGAATAATCCTAACATTTATAGGGAACCATAAAAGATCCAGAATTGACAAAGCAATCCTGAGAAGAAAGAGCAAAGCAGGAGGCACAACCCTGCAAGCTTCAGACAATACTACAAACCTACAGTAATCAAAACAGTGTGGCCCTAGCACAAAATGATACAAGGACCAATGGAACAGAATAGAGAGCCCAGAAGCAAACCCACAAATTTATGGACAATTAATCTTCATTAAAGGAGGCAAGATGTACAAGTGCTATACTCAGCAAGTGGTATTGGGAAAGTATGTAAATCAGTGAAGTTAGAGCACACCTTCACACCATACACAAAAATTAACTCAAAACGGCTTAAAGACTTAAGACAAGATGCCATAAAACTCCCAGAAGAGCACACAGGCAAAATATTCTATCATAAATCATACCAATGTTTTATTAGGTCAGTCTCCCAAGGCAATTGAAATAAAAAATAAACAAATGGGACCTACTCAAATGTATAAGCTTTTGCACAGCAAAGGAAACCATAAGCAAAAGGAAAAGATAACCTACAGACTGGGAAAAAATATTTGCAATTGATATGACCAGTAAGGGCTTGATTTCCAAAATATATGAACAGCTCATACGGCTCAATAACAAAGAAACAGTTCAATCAAAAAATGGGCAGAAGACATAAAGAGACATTTCTCCAAAGAAGACATACAGATGGCCAATAGGCACATGAAAAACATGCTCATTATCACTAAGTATTAACATTAAAATCAAAACTACAGTGAGGTACCACCTTACACCAGTCAGAATGGCCACCATTAAAAAGTCTACAAATAATAAATGATGGAGAGGGTATAGAAAAAAAAGGGAAGCTTCTTACACTGTTGGTGGGAATGTAAGTTGGTGTAGCCACCAAAAACAGTGTAAAGGTTCCTCAAAAGGTTAAAAACAGAGTTTCCATATAATCCAGCAGTCCCACTTCTGAGCGTATATCCAGACAAAACTATAATTCAAAATGATACATGCACCCCTATGTGCATAGCAGCACTATTCACAGTAGCCTAGACATGGAGACAACGTAAATATCCACTGACAGAGGAATGGATAAAGAAGATGGGGTGTGTATATGCAATAGAATTGTATATGCAATAGAATTCTACTCAGTCACACACACAAAAAATGAAATAATGCCAGTATTTAATGGCAGGAAGGACCTAGAGACTATCATACTAAATGAAGTAAGTCAAACAGAGACAGACAAATGCCCTATGCTTATCACTTATATGTGGAATCTAAAATATGACACAAATGTACTTATCTATGAAACAGAAACAGACTCACAGACATAGAAAACAGACTTCCGGTTGCCAAGGGGGAGGAGAAATGGGGGATGGGAACTTGGGATTCGTATGTGCAAACTATTATATTAGGATGGATAAACAACAAGGTCCTACTGTGCAGCACAGGCAGCTATATTCATCATCCTGTGATAAACCATAAAGGAAAAGAATATGAAAAAGAATGTATAAATATATGTATAACTGAGACACTTTACTACACAGCAGTAATGAATACAACATTGTAAATCAACAATACTTCAATAAAATTTTTTAAAATATATGTTAACAAGCACAGGAAAATGTACTCAACATTATTAGTCATTAGGGAATTGCAAATCAAAATCACAATGAGATACCATTTCACACTCATTAGGATGACTATAATAAAAAAGATAATAAGTATCAGAGAGGATAAGGTGAAACTGGAACCCTCATACATTGCTGATGGGACTCTAAAATGGTACAGCCACTTTGGAAAACAGTTTGGCAGTTCTTCAAGAAGTTAAACATAGAGTTACCATATGACCCAGCGATTCTACACCTAGGTATGTACCCGAGAGAACTGAAAACATATGTCCACACAAAAACCTGTAAACAGATGTGTTTCTAATGACAGCCATGTTTAAAAACAACTGGATTATATGATCTTTTACTTTTATCTAGTTTGTTTCACTTTTTCTATTTCATAGTCAGTGCAGGTTGGATTCCTCGGTTGGGAAAATCCCCTGGAGGCCAGCAGGGCAACCCACTCCAGTGTTCTTGCCTGGAGAACCTCATGGACAGAGGAGTGTGGTAGGCTACTGTCCATAGGGTCGCAAAGAGTCGGATATGACTGAAGC
>NW_011494606.1:4151715-4152390 GCF_000754665.1 Bison bison bison
TTTTAGGATGGACTGGTTGGATCTCCTTGCAGTCCAAGGGACTCTCAAGAGTCTTCTCCAACACCATAGTTCAAAAGCATCAATTCTTCGGCGTTCAGCTTTCTTCACATTCCACCTCTCACATCCATACATGACCATGGGAAAAACCATAGCCTTGACTAGACGGACCTTTGTTGGCAAAGTAATGTCTCTGCTTTTCAATATGCTATCTAGGTTCGTCATAACTTTCCTTCCAAGGTGTAAGCGTCTTTTAATTTCATGGCTGCAGTCACCATCTGCAGTGATTTTGGAGCCCAAAAAAATAAAGTCTGTTTTTATAAAGGACATTATAATGTCCTTTATAAAATAAATACAAAATAAAAACAAAAAAAATAAAGGACACTGTTTCCACTGTTTCCCTATCTATTTCCCATGAAGTGATGGGACCAGATGCCAAGAGTTTTCTGAATGTTTAGCTTTAAGCCAACTTTTCCACTTTCCTCTTTCACTTTCATCAAGAGGTTCTTTAGTTCCTCTTCACTTTCTGCCATAAGGGTGGTGTCATCTGCATATCTGAGGTTGATATTTCTCCCGGCAATCTTGATTCCAGCTTGTGCTTCATCCAGCGCAACGTTTCTCATGATGTACTCTGCATATAAGTTAAATAAGCAGGGTGACAATATACAGCCTTAATGT
>NW_011494606.1:4152836-4156700 GCF_000754665.1 Bison bison bison
CAATAAAGCAGAAATAGATGTTTTTCTGAAACTCTCTTGCTTTTTCTATGATCCAGCAGATGTTGGCAATTTGATCTCTGGTTCTTCTGCCTTTTCTAAAACCAACTTGAACATCTGGAAGTTCATGGTTCACGTATTGCTGAAGCCTGGCTTGGAGAATTTTGAGCATTACTTTACTAACGTGTGAACATATATATAGATAGATAGATAGATATACGTATATACGTATATGCTGCTGCTGCTGCTGAGTCACGTCAGTCGTGTCCGACCCCGTAGAGGGCAGCCCGCCAGGCTCCCCTGTCCCTGGGATTCTCCAGGCAAGAACATTGGAGTGGGTTGCCATTTCCTTCTCCAGCACATGAAGTGAAAAGTGAAAGTGAAGTCGCTCAGTCGTGTCCAACTGACTCTTAGCGACCCCATGGACTGCAGCCCACCAGGCTCCTCCATCCATGGGATTCTCCAGGCAAGAGTCCTGGAGTGGGGTGCCATTGCCTTCTCCTATAGATAGTATACATATTATATATATCAGAAAATTTATGAATTTTTGCCTACCTAAAAAAATTTATGACATTTTGGTTCCACCTGTTTGACTTAGTATGAAGAGAATGCTAGGTTTCTAACTTAACATTCACTCAAAATTTTGATATAGTTCCATGTATTTTGGCATCCAGTATTACTGCTAAAAGTCTAGAAAATTTATTATCTTAGTGATTAAAAAAAATTTTTTTTTGAATGAGGCTTGAAATCTAATCCATTCTGAGAATATAAAGGAATACTATGTTGTAAAAAAAAAAAAAACAGCAACAGGAAATTAACAAGTGATACAACATTAACTAAAGTTCAGATTTTGCTCAATTTTCACAAAATTTTATGCCAGTGCCCATTATTTGCTTTCATACCTTATAAGACACCACATTGTATTTAATTGCATTGAGCAGCTTTAGTTGCATGCAACAAATTCTGGTAAATTCTCTTTTTGTTTCTATTCTATTACAAATATTTTCCAATTTTCTGTTATGGCTTCTTAGATACACCCATCATTTAAAAGTGGACAGTTAATTTCCAAATACATGGGATTTTGTTTAGAGGGTCTTTAGTATTAATTTCTCATTTTTTTATATTTAAGATAATCATATGTTTAATAAATCATTACATGACTTTATTATTATATATTACACAGTATATTTATTATCTCATGAGCAACAGTCCAGGAAATTATTATGCTGGCCATTTGTCAAAAATGCTTTATTGCTATTTCACCTTTTTTTCAGGCCACAGTTTCTCATTTTGATACTAATTTCTCGTTTAAATGCTTTCTTCTCTGCAATCACTACCTTGTTTTTGTCAGTCTAACTTTATTGATGCTTTCAATGGCTAAGTTGAAGATCTCCTCGGTAAATGTCACACTGCACTTGAAATATATGAGTTATTTTCAAATATCTTTTGATATTGATTTCTAACATAATTCCATAGTGATAAGAGAATAGACCTTTAGACCATGAAATTTCAATACCTTTAGACCATGAAATTTTTGCACCTTGTTTTATGTCCCAGGATATGTTCCAGTGTCTCCTAGTTTACTGTCATAGGAACTTGAATAGAAATTGTATCTTATTGTTGTGTGAAAATTGTATAAATTTTAACTATGTTGAATTGATTTGTAATGCTTTTCAGGTCTACTGTATCCTTCTACTTCTCTCTATATTCATTCTATCAACTTTTGAGAGTTTGATATTGAAACTCCATCTAAAAATCTTAATTTATCTACTTAAAAATAATTGTAATATATAGTAGAACTATATATAACCTTGTTCTGTATTTTCTAAGTCTCCTATAAATGTGTTATCATACTTTCATAATTTAAAAACTAAAAAAAAATTTTAAACCTGTAAATACATGGTCATAGAAGCATTATTCATAATAGCTAGAGTGGAAACAACTCAAATATCCATCAACTGATGGGTGAATAAACAAAATGTGGTATACTCACACAGTGGAATATCATTCAACCAAAAAAAGAAATGAAGTACTGAGGAGAAGGGATAAATTGGGAGATTGGTACTGACACACACACACTGCTATATATAAAACAGATAACTAATAAGAACCTACTGTATACACAGGGAACTCTACTCGATACTGTGTAATGATATATGGGAATAGAATCTAAAAAAGAGTGAATGTATGTATAACTGATTCACTTTGCAGTACAGAAGAAACTAGCACAACATTGTAAATCAATTATACTCTAATAAAAATCAATAAAAAACCAAAACATCATGGTTGATACTGTCAATGATTAGATTAAAAATATTTTATTATAGGATGTGTCAGAAAAAAAAAAAAGAAATTAAGTACGAACATATGCTGCAATGTGAATAAACCTTGAAACCATTATGGTAAATGAAAAAAATCATATACAAAAGGATAAATATTGTATGATTCTGTTTATAAGAAATGTCCAGAAAAAATAAAACCATACAAAGAGAAAGTAGATTAAAGATTGCTAGGGGCTAATGGAAGGGGAGAATGGGGAGTGATAATTGTTTGGAATACTTTTTCAGAAGGGTGATGATGTTCTGAAATTAGAGAGTGATGATGGTTGGACAACTCTATAAAACTACACCCAAAATACTCAGGTGTACGTTTGGCAAAGGTAAATGTTATTATATGTGAGTGAAGTGAAAGTCATTCAGCTGTGTCTGACTCTTTGCAACTCCATGGACTATATACTCCATGAAATTCTCCAGGCCACAATACTGGGAGTGGGTAGCCTTTCCCTTCTCCAGAGGATATTCCCAAGCCAGAGATCAAACCCAGGTCTCCCCATTGCAGGCAGATTCTTTACTAGCTGAGCCACAAAGGAATACTGGAATAC
Organism: Bison bison bison; assembly: GCF_000754665.1. NCBI lineage: Eukaryota > Metazoa > Chordata > Mammalia > Artiodactyla > Bovidae > Bison > Bison bison. The sequence continues at coordinate 4,155,715 of NW_011494606.1, forward strand.
TCCAAGAATACTGGAGTAGGTAGCTTACCCCTTCTCCAGGGGATCTTCCCGACCCAGGAATCAAACTGTGGTCTCCTGCATTGCAGGCGATTTCTTTACCAACTGAGCTATGAGGGAAGCCCATTATATCTCAATAAAATTGTTATTTAAAAAATTAGTGTCAGGGAACTTCCTTAGTGGTCCAGTGGCTAAGAGTCTGCACTACCAATGCTCATGGCCCGGGGTTCAATTCCTGGTCAGGAAACTAGATCCCACATGTTGCAACTAGGACCCTGTGCTGTCAAATAAATAAATACATATTAAAAATGGATTTATGTCAGAATGTAACATTATTCAGACTAAAAGAGGGAAGAGCATTCTGAAAGATGTTATGGCATGATTGAAGACATTATGCTAAGTGAAATCAACCAAACCATAAAAGAACCAACACTGTATGATTCCACTTACATGTGATATCTAGAGTAGTCAAATTCGTAGACAGAATGGAGAGTGGCGGGTAGCAGGGATTGGAGCAGGGGTGAATAAGGAGTCAGAGTTTCAGATGAGAAGATGAACAAGTTTTGGAGGTGAATGGTAGTGATGGTTGCACAACAATGTGAATGGACTTAATATCCCAAAACTGTACATTTAAAAATGGTTCTAATGAGGTGGATGAAACTGGAGCCTATTAAACAGAGTGAAGTAAGCCAGAAGGAAAAACACCAATACAGTATACTAACGCATATATATGGAATTTAGAAAGATGGTAACAATAACCCTGTGTGCGAGACAGCAAAAGAGACACTGATGTATAGAACAATCTTATGGACTCTGTGGGAGAGGGAGAAGGTGGGAAGATTTGGGAGAATGGCATTGAAACATGTAAAATATCATGTATGAAACGAGATGCCAGTCCAGGTTCGATGCACGATACTGGATGCTTGGGGCTAGTGCACTGGGACGACCCAGAGGGATGGTATGGGGAGGGAGGAGGGAGGAGGGTTCAG
>NW_011494606.1:4156800-4162667 GCF_000754665.1 Bison bison bison
ACCCAGAGGGATGGTATGGGGAGGGAGGAGGGAGGAGGGTTCAGGATGGGGAACATATGTATACCTGTGGCGGATTCATTTTGATATTTGGCAAAACTAATACAATTATGTAAAGTTTAAAAATAAAATAAAATTAAAAAAAATAGTAAACTTCACTTCATGCACATTCTACCACAATACAAAATGATTGTTAACCACTAGAAGTCTCAAATAGAATATGCAAGTTTCAAATCAGTAGATGAAAAAACTGAATAAATAAAATTTAATGATTCCATGATTTCAAGAAAATCTAGGAGAGTGTGTGGGTGGGGGGCAGAAAAAGTTGGTAAAAACCTAGAAATGGAAATACGAATAAGATGATCAAGAATAAGTGCAAGAAATGTGATATCCTGGATTCAGTCCTGGAATAGAAAATAGACATTGGTGGAAAATCTGGTGAAATTGAAAAAAAAATCTGGGCTTTAGTTAACAGAAACCTACCAATACTGGGTTTTTTGGCTTTGACAAATGTAGCACTATACTGTAAGAGGATAACATCACAGGAAATGAAACTGGATGTGCAGTTTCATTTAGAAATATTTAGAAAATTCTGTACTATTTATATTTATTAGTGTATCGCTACTATCTTTGCAACTTTTCTGTAAATATAAAATTATTCCAAAATAAAAAGTTTATTAAAACATAAGTATAAGGATATCAATAATTATGAAAATATGGTTAACTTTAAAATCCATTAAAAGAATGTAGTTGTATTTTATTATATAGAAAATGTACTTTTAAAAATTACAGAGGAAAGCTGAAAAAGAACATTTGGCAAATAATTAGCAAAATACTTCTCAGATGGACAAAAGGGATAATTTACTAAGAACTTAGAATACTTATGAGATTTTGTGCACCTAACAGCATAGCTATGAAATATATAGCAAGATTTCGTAGAATTACGGGACTTCTCTGATGGTCCAGTGGCTACGATTTCCCCACCCCAAGGGGCCCAAGTTTGATTCCTGGTTAGAGAACTAGATCCCACACACTGAGAGCCTGCATGCTGCAACTAAGACATGGGGCAGCCAGTAAATTTTTTTAAAGATTTTATAGAATTACTAAGAGAAATTTATAAATCAGCATTTCTATTGAGAGATTCTAACACACACTTCAGATCCGACTAATAAGTAAGACAAAAAATGTAAAGGCATTGAGTACCTGAGAGCAAAAATGTTTATCAGTTTAGGTCACATTAACATCTTCAAAAAAAAAAACAACCCTCCCTTAAATATCAAGAATTTAAATGTTAAAGAATATAACTTTATTTCTCTTTCATGTAAAATCCAATCTTAGATCACTAGGTACTGAGGAAGGCTCTCTGCTCCAGAGAGTCATTCAGGGATTCAAGCTGATACATACTCTGCAAGCTTCAAAGTATGGCTTCCATGGTCACCTAAGTGTTGAGACCTAGCAGACAGCTGTGGTAAAAGAGAGACTGTGGGGGCTTCCCTGATGGCTCAGTGGTAAAGAATCTGCCTGCCAACGCAGGAGACAATGATTCAATCCCTGATCCAGGAGGATCCCACATGCCAAGGAAAAACCAAGCCTGTGTGCCACAACTACTGAGCCTGTGCTCTAGACCCAGGGAGCTGCAATGCCTGAAGCCCACACACCATAGAGCCCACGCTGCAAACCAAGAAAAGCCTCTGCAATGAGAAGCCCGCATACCTTAGAGCCCACATTCCAAATCAAGAAAAGCCTCTGCAATGAGAAGCCTGCACACGGCAACTAGAGAGTAGCCCCTGCTGGCCACAACTAGAGAAAAAGCCCACGTAGCAACGAAGACCCAGCACAACCAAAAATAAATCCAAGTAAAATTATGAGAAAAGGATAGAGAGAAAGTGGAGAATCAACTGTGAACCAGTCCTAGAACTGACACAGTATAAATTTTACTCAAGTTCCAATGCCCAAAACTCATATGGCCACATCAAATTGCTAGAGAGGCCATGAAATACAGCCTTGTTGTGTGCCCAGGAGGAAGGCGAAAAACGGGTTTGTCTGCCAGCTGCTGCTGCTGCTGCTAAGTCACGTCAGCCGTGTCCGACTCTGTGCGACCCCATAGATGGCAACCCACCAGGATCCCCTGTCCCTGGGATTCTCCGGGCAAGAACACTGGAGTGGGTTGCCATTTCCTCCAATGTATGAAAGTGAAAAGTGAAAGTGAAGTCACTCAGTCGTGGCCGAGTCTTAGAGACCCCATGGACTGCAGCCTACCAGGCTCCTCCATCCATGGGATTTTCCAGGCAAGCGTACTGGAGTAGGGTTCCATCGCCTTCTCCCAGTCTGCTAGCTAGCCAGTCTTTAACATGGTAATTAACAACCTATGAATCTAATGGATATGTGCAGAACTCTGAAACCAACAGAAAATGCACATTCTTTTAAAAGACAAATGGAATATTTACAAAAATTGATTATTAGGCTGCCTGGTAAGTCTCCAAAAATGTTTTGATTGATGTAATAATCTACTGACAACCAAATAAAATTAGGTGTCAACAACAGTATAAAGATGACCAGAAAATTGTATACACCTGGAAATTTAAAAACATAGTTCTAAATAATTAATGGGTTGAAGAAAAATCATAAGAAAATTAGAATTGAATGAAGTACTGCTTTGGGATGCAAAGTAGTTTTCAGGGAAATATACAGACTTATAGGCACCTATTATAAGGCAATTATTATAAAATCAGAAAGACCAATGATGGATGAACTTAGCTTTTGTATTAGAGCTGCCATGACAGATTATCACAAATTAAGTGACTTAAAACAACAGAAGTTTATTGTTTCATAGTTCTAGAAGCTATACTCTCTCTGAACACTCAAGGGGAGGATACTTCTTGTTTCTTGTTAGCTTTTGGTGACTGCATGCAGCCCTTGGCACTTTTTGGCTTTAGACACACCACTCCACTCTCTCCCTCCATCATCACATAGTGTTCTCTCTGTGTGCCTGTCTTTGGGCCCAGAGAAAGATTTCTTTTCTTATAGGGACACCAGTCATATTGGATTTAGGACTCATCCTAATGGTTAGGATCTAACCCTGTAAGATCTCATCCTAACTTGGGTACATGTGCTAAGACCCTATTTCCAAATAAAATCACATTTATAGGTTCTGGATGGACATCAATTTTGGGAGACACCATTCAACCTAGTAGGGCTTCCAATAAAAAAATAATAATAAATTGGGAAAAACCTTATGAAATATAAAGAAAGTAGAATAAAGGAAAATAGTAAAGACCATAGTAGTAAGCAATAAGAAAAGGTTAATTAATAGTGATTTTTTAAAAAGACTTGAAGAGCTTGATTGAGTAAACCAAAAGGAGGGCAAATTAACATTATATGTGCTGTGTGTGCTTAGTTGCCCAGTCACGTCCAACTCTTTGCAACCATATGGACTGTAGCCTGCCAGGCTCCTTGGTCCATGGGGATTCTCCAGGCAAGAATACTGGAGTGGGTTGCCATGCCCTCCTCCAGGGGATCTTCCCAACCCAGGAATCAAACCCAGGTCTCCTATATTGCAGGAAGATTCTTTACCGTCTGGGCCACCAGGGAAGCCCAAGAATACTGGAATGGGTAGCCTATCCCTTCTCCAGGGGATCTTCCCAATCCAGGAATTGAACTGGGGTCTCCTGCATTGCAGATGGATTCTTTACCAGTTGAGCTATCTAACATTACATGCATTGACAAAATGGTCAAACTACCAACTACTGACTCAGAAGAGATTTTAAAGTTTTAAAAGACTACTAAATAACATTATGCAAAAATGAAACCCAGATGAAATGGAAACAGGAAAACATAAATTATCAGCCACAAAAGAAATTGAAAGTATGGTTAAAGATCCATCCACTAAAAGATACTGGTCCGTGCGGTTCTATGGGAGACTGTTACACGGTTGTGCTCATGCTTACGCTCAGTCACTCACTCGTGTCTGACTCTTTGCGACGCCCTGGACTGTAGCCAACCAGACTCCTATACCCCTGGGATTTTTCAGGCAAGAATACCTGAGTGGGTTGCCATTTCCTCCTCCAGGGGATCTTCCCAACTCAGGGATGGAAACTGCATCTCTTGTGTCTCCTGCATTGGCAGGTGAATTCTTTACCACTAGCACCACCAGGGAAGCCTGCTTATCAAACCACAAGGGGACCAATAATTCCTATCTTATATAAACTCTTTCAGAGAAGAAAAAAGAGGAAAAGCTACCCATCTTATTTTCTAGGTAAATATTCCATACGAGCCTGAGAAAAACATTTATTCTATTGTTGGATGAAGTAGTCTACAGATGTCAATAACATTAATATCTGGCTGATTGATGGTGTTGTTGAGTTCAACTATGTCCTCACTGATTTTCTGCCCAATGAATCTGTCCATTACTGACAGAGGAGTGTTGAAATCTGTAACTATGATAGTGATTCATCTATTTCTTCTTTCAGTTCTATCAGTTTTGTCTCATATAGTTTCTCACTTTGTTGTTAGGTGCATACGTATCAAAAACTATTGTGTCTTCTTGGAGACCTGACCCCTTTGTTATTATGTATTGTGGTTCTTTATCTCTGATAACACTCTTATTTTGAAGCTGATTGTCTGAAATTAATATAGCTGTTCTTGGTTTCTTTTGGTTAATGTCAGCGTAGTATATTTTTCTCCATTTACTTTTAATCTATATGTCTTTATATTTAAAGTGGGTTTCTTATAGACAACACATAGTTGAATCATGTTTCTTGATCTACTTGGACAATATCTGCCTTTTAGTTGGTGCATTTAGAACAATGGCATTCAAAATGATTATTGATATAGTTGGATTAATATCTACCATATTTATTACTGGTTTTCTACTTGTTGCCTTTGTCCTTTATTCATCTTTTTGTCTTCCAGTTTCTGTCTCTTGTGGTTTTAATTAAGCATCTTATATGATTTTATTTTTTTCTTTTTCAACAAATCAGTTATATTTTTAGTGGTTTCCATAAAATTTGCAATTATGTTTGCCAACTACTCTAAGTCCACTTTGAACTAATACTAAACCAGATAGTGTGAGTACCTTATAATAACAAAATATCCTAATTCCTTGTATAGAATTCCTTGTATTCCTAATCCTGTCTCTTGTATCGTTGCTGTTATTATTTTACTTATTTTATATATATATATGCTGTCTAACTCAATGAAACTAAGCCATGCCATGTGGGGCCACCCAAGATCGGCGGGTCAAGGTGGAGAGGTCTGACAGAATGTGGTCCACTGGAGAAGGGAATGGAAAATCACTTCAGTATTCTTGCCTTGAGAACCCCATGAACAGTACGAAAAGGCAAAATGATAGGATACTGAAAGAGGAACTCCCCAGGTCGGTAAGTGCCCAAATTGCTACTGGAGATCAGTGGAGAAATAACTCCAGAAAGAATGAAGGGATGGAGACAAAGTCAAAACAATACCCAGTTGTGGATGTGACTGGTGATAGAAGCAAGGTCTGATGCTGTAAAGAGGAATATTGCATAGGAACCTGGAATGTTAGGTCCATGAATCAAGGCAAATTGGAAGTGGTCAAACAAGAGATGGCAAGAGTGAACGTCGACATTCTAGGAAGCAGCGAACTAAAATGGACTGGAATGGGTGAATTTAACTCAGATGACTATTATATCTACTACTGTGGGCAGGAATCCCTTAGAAGAAATGGAGTAGCCATCATGGTCAACAAAAGAGTCTGAAATGCAGTACTTGGATGCAATCTCAAAAACAACAGAATGATCTCTGTTCGTTTCCAAGGCAAACCATTCAATACCACAGTAATCCAAGTCTATGTCCCAACCAGTAATGCTGAAGAAGCTGAAGTTGAACAGTTC
>NW_011494606.1:4162767-4164165 GCF_000754665.1 Bison bison bison
GAAGCAGGGCAAAGGCTAATACAGTTTTGCCAAGAGAACGCACTGGTTATAGCAAACACCCTCTTCCAACAACACAAGAGAAGACTCTACACGTGGACATCACCAGATGGTCAACACCAAAATCAGATTGATTATATTCTTTGCAGCCAAAGATGGAGAAGCTCTATACAGTCAGCAAAAACAAGACCAGGAGCTGACTGTGGCTCAGATCATGAACTCCTTATTGCCAAATTCAGACTTAAATTGAAGAAAGTAGGGAAAACCACTAGACCATTCAGGTATGACCTAAATCAAATCCCTTATGACTATACAGTCGGAGAAGGCAATGGCACCCCACTCCAGTACCCTTGCCTGGAAAATCCCATGGATGGAGGAGCCTGGAAGGCTGCAGTCCATGGGGTCACTGAGGGTTGGACACGACTGAGCGACTTCACTTTCACTTTTCACTTTCATGTATTCGAGAAGGAAATGGCAACCCACTCCAGTGTTCTTGCCTGGAGAATCCCAGGGACGGGGGAGCCTGGTGGGCTGCCGTCTATGGGGTCGCACGGAGTTGGAGGCGACTGAAGTGACTTAGCGGCAGTATGACTATACAGTGGAACTGAGAAATAGATTTAAGGGACTAGATCTGATAGACAGAGTGCCTGATGAACTATGGTCGGAGATCCACGACATTGTATAGGAGACAGGGATCAAGACCATCTCCATGGAAAAGAAATGCAAAAAAGCAAAATGGCTGTCTGGGGAGGCCTTACAAATAGCTGTGAAAAGAAGAGAAGCAAAAAGCAAAGGAGAAAAGGAAAGATATAAGCATCTGAATGCAGAGTTCCAAAAATAGCAAGGAGAGATAAGAAACCCTTCCTCAGCAATCAGCGCAAAGAAATAGAGGAAAACAACAGAATGGGAAAGACTAGAGATCTCTTCAAGAAAATTAGAGATACCAAAGGAACATTTCATGCAAAGATGGGATCAATAAAGGACAGAAATTGTATGGACCTAACAGAAGCAGAAGATATTAAAAAGAGGTGGCAAGAATACACAGAAGAACTGTACAAAAAAGATCTTCACGACCCAGATAATCACGATGGTGTGATCACTGACCTAGAGCCAGACGTCCTGGAACGTGAAGTCAAGTGGGCCTTAGAAAGCATCACTACGAACAAAGCTAGTGGAGGTGATGGAATTCCAGTTGAGCTCTTTCAAATCCTGAAAGATGATGCTGTGAAAGTGCTGCATTCAATATGCCAGCAAATTTGGAAAACTCAGCAGTGGCCACAGGACTGGAAAAGGTCAGTTTTCATTCCAATCCCAAAGAAAGGCAATGCCAAAGAATGCTCAAACTACCACACAATTGCACACATCTCACATGCTAGTAAAGTAATGCTCAAAATTCTCCTA
>NW_011494606.1:4165056-4165581 GCF_000754665.1 Bison bison bison
CTTGACAGTCCCTTGGACTGCAAGGAGATCCAACCAGTCCATTCTAAAGGAGATCAGTCCTGGGTGTTCTTTGGAAGGACTGATGCTAAAGCTGAAACTCCAATACTTTGGCTACCTCATGTGAAGAGTTGACTTATTGGAAAAGACTCTGATGCTTGGAGGGGTTTGGAGCAGGAGGAGAAAGGGATGATAGAGGATGAGATGGCTTGATGGCATCACCGACTCGATGAACATGAGTTTGGGTGAATTCCGGGAGGTGGTGATGGACATGGAGGCCTGGCATGCTCCAATTCATGGGGTCGCAAAGAATCGGACATGACTGAGTGACTGAACTGAACTGAACTGACTGAGGCATGAAAAATAATTGAATACATAGTTGCTATTATTATTTTGGGCAAACTATTATCTCTTAAGTCAATTAAGAATAAGAAAAATGAGTTGCATCTTGCCTTTGCTTATTCCTTCTTTGATGCTCTTTTTCTTTTTTAATGGAGGTCTGAGGTTTTGATTTACAGTTTGTCCTCC
>NW_011494606.1:4165681-4174084 GCF_000754665.1 Bison bison bison
GGGGGGCGGGGAGGTGGAATTCCAGAAAGTTTCAAAAAGCAAAATTTGAATTTGACATACCTTGGCAATTATTTACATAGCATTTAAATTGTATTAGGTATTATAAGTAATCTAGAGATGATTTAAAGCATATGTGAGGATGTGCATAAGTTATATGCAAATATATTTTATGTAAGGGACTTGACCATCCATAGATTTTGGTATCCATGGGAGGTCCTGGAACCAGTCCCGTGCAGATACCAAGGGACAACTATATATTATTTTTCTTCTCTCTGAAGAACTTTTAAAATTTCTTGCAGTGCAGGTCTGCCAGCAACAAGTTCCCTCAGTTTTTGTTTATCCGAGAAAAAACATCTTTAGTTCTCCTTCACTTTTGAAGGATAATTTTGCAGGGTACAGAATTCTAGGTGGCTGGGTTTTTTTCCTCTCCACACTAAATATTTCACTTTACTCTCTTCTTACATGCATGGTTTCTGAGGAGAAGCTGGATGTAATTCTTATATTTTTTTCCCCCTATAGATAAGGTGTCTTTCCCCTCCGGTTTCTTTCACTTCTTTCTTTATCTTTAATATTCTGTAATTTGAAAGTAATGTGCCAAGACATTGTTTTTTAAGTATTTATTTGCTTGGTGTTCTCTAAGTGTCCTGAATCTGACATTAATGTGAGAAAATTCTGTCATTATTGTTATATTTCTTCTGTCTTTCTCTCTTTCTTGAGGTATTCCCATTACACATATGTCATACTTTTCTGTTAATTATTTTTTTCAATCTTGTTCTACTTGCTTTTTTGGGTTAAAAGGATTCTATTGAGATGTTGTCAAGCTCAAAAATTCTTTCCTAAGCTGTGTCCAGTCTACTGATGAGCCCATCAAAGGCATTCTTCCTTTCTGTTACAGCGTATTCGTTTTTTTAAATCTCTAGGATTTCTTTTTGGTTCTTACTTAGGATTTCCATCTCTCTGCTTATATTGCCCATCTGTTCTTACAGGCTATCTACTTTTATCTATTAGAGCCCTTAGCATATTAATCAGAGTTATTTTAAATTCCCAGTCTGATCATTCCAAAATCCCTGCCATGTCTGGTTCTGATGCTTTCTCTGTCTTTTCAAATTGTTTGATGTTGTTGCTGTTGTTGCTGTTTTTGTTTTTTTTGCCTTTGGTATGTCTTACAATTTTTTCTTTATAGTCAGACCAGGTACAATGATGTACCAGGTAAAAGGAACCACTTTGTTAATCATTAAATAAGATTATTTTTTAAATTACAATATAATACACTCTATACAAGGAGAAAATATATAGAAAAAAGACTGAAAGGAAATATACAACAATTTTGAACAATGGCTGTGCTGGGTGATATGTTTATGGGTGATTTTGTTTTCTCTTTTTTTTCCTGTACTTTACACATTTTCTGGAATAGCCATGTGTTATTTTATAATTAGCCATGAAAAATGTAAAATAAAAATAAAGAGCCTTTTAAAAAAAACCACCATCAAATTCAGTCTTTAAAAAGTAGTGTGTTTACTGCTCTTTCCCCTAAAGGAGGCCCTGACATTTAGAAAAAACATAAAACACTCTGAAGCATCATTTAATCCTATTACGCTTCTGGACCTCTTATAAACCAGGGGATGATCCTGTTGGCTCTTTAAAATAAATCTCCCAAGGTCACAGGGCTTGTCTGTAACAGAGGGGGTTGAAACTCCCAGGCCAGTACTCCTCCCCCTGCACCATCTGGCACCTCGGAATTTCATCAAAGACTGCTAGAGCTAGCCAGAGCCAAATGTTCACATTTTTCTTCTTTCTAAGGGAATATTACTCCCTCCTAGGATCACTCTGCTAACAAGCCATTGCCCTGTCACTGGCCTCAGTTTCCTCCTCTGTAAAACAAGGGACTTGTGTTGCCCTAGCAGATGCGGAAATCCCAGGCTCCAGGACAACTGTGCTCTTTGTTTTCTCCTGTTACCTAAAGTGTTCTGCTTTTCTCTGCTGGTTCTGTCATGGTCCTAGGGATGTGATGTCCCATCCTGGTTCTGTCACAAACTCTTTTACTGGGTATCCTTGATCCAGTCAATGACTATGTGGGGACCTCAGTTTTCTCATCTGTATTATGAGGGTTTGGGCCCAGACCAGAGATTTTCACGTTCTGGGTGTTGCCACCCTGGATTCCTGGGGAGGGTGGGTAGAATGAGCAGTGCCTACTGTATTTGGTTTGCATATTGGATTCTGGGCAAGATTTCCTTTGAAATAAGGATCTGTAGCTACTAATAAAAAACTACTTGAAAACTACTGAGCCAGGAGACTCTGCAGAGCTTTTTCTAGGGCTGACATTCTATTTCTACAGCAATCACAGAATGCTGGGTACCGGGGTGAAAAGAACACAGTAGATTCCAATTCCCTATAGCACTGAGCTATAGGGAGAAGAGTGGAGATGGGTGCTACTAGATGATGCTAAGATCTGAGAAGCTCAGATCAACTCAACCCACTCAGCCACTTCTCCTTCATTCCACTCCCCTGCCTCTGTCACCTAGGCAACCAAGCAGGGCACTGGTTGGTGGGCCTGCAGTCCCCCTTTTCCCCCTCCACGCTCACTCAAACTCCAGGCTGCATTCCCACCCCTCTGTCTGTCCACAACTTGTCTGGGTCTGGAGATGCAAGTCTCACATTTAGGGCTGCCTTTTTGTGAGCATGAAACCCAGATTTCAAGCAGGGTGGGAGGTGGAGGCTCACCCCTAAAATAATTCTGGCTTGCATGCCAGATTTGCCTGCTTTCCTGGAACGTGTGTTGCAGGCAAGGGGTCTGACCTCACCAGGGCAGTGAGCGCAGAGCTCTGGGATGCCTGAGACCCCAGTCACCAGGGACTGGGGTGGAGTTTGCGGGTGGAGGACAGACACAGTGGATGCCCTCAGCGGTCCTCTGTTGCAGGTGGGAGGTTGTGGGTAAAGAGTTCTAGGGTTTCTGTTTTTGAAAATTATCTTGGCAACCAGAAGACTGAACTGAGGGCCAGGGTCTGGGTGGGAGTCCAGCTGGACTCGTGATAATGGTTAAAAGAAGGTAAACAGGAGGTAGAGATTGGGGACTTGGAAGGGATGGATAGGAATTTTGTTGAGGGAACTCGCTGGAATTTGTGTCTGCATATTACATTGAAAAGTTCCAGGTTCAATTCAACGGGAGGTGAGCTGGAATGCTAAACTGGGTAAGTGGAGCTCAGCCATAAGAGGCAGTATAAGGTGGGCAAGTCCCAGCTACTCAGTTTCTTCAAAATTAAACAGAGATGAAAGAAGGTGTGTGGAGACTTCCCTGGTGGTCCAGTGGCTAAGACTCCCTGCTCCCAATGCAAGGGTCTGCATTCCATCCCTGGTCAGGGAACTAGATTCCACGTGCCCCAACTGAAAGATACCGCATGCTGCAACTAAAGATCCCACATATCATAGCAAAGATTAAAGAGCCTGTGTAATGCAGCTAAACCCTGCCACTAAGACCTGCTGCGGCCAAATAGATAAATGTTTTTTTTAAGGGTCGCATATCAATAGCAATTAGAGCTAATAAAGGAGCTTCCCTGCTGGCTTAGTGGTAAAGAATTCGTTTGCAATGCAGATGACTCGGGAGACATGGATTCCATTCCTGGGTCGGAAAGATCCCCTGGAGAAGGAAATGGCAACCTGCTCCAGTATTCTTGCCTGGGAAATCCCATGGAGAGAGGAGCCTGGTGGGCTACAGTCTATGGGGTCCGAAAGACTTGGAGATGACTTAGCAGCTAAACAACAAGAGCTAATAAACAGATGTAGCAAAGTTGCAGAGTACAAGATCAATACAGAAACATTTTATTTCCATAAATGAGCAGTTAATAGCCAGAAAAGGCAATGAAGAAAACTATTTCATTTATAATAACATCAAAAAGAATAAGAGAGTCTATCAGAACTCCCCTTACTTTCTGCTCATTTTTCCTGTGAACCTAAATGTCCCCCCAAAGTCCATTAATTTTTTTAAGTAATAAAATATTCAAGAATAAATTTAACCAGGACTTACATTGAAAATATTGCTGAAAGAAAATAAGATCTAAATAAATGGAAAAACATTCCGGGCTCATGGATTCAAAGGCTTAATATCATTCAAATGGTAATATTGTGCAAAGCAAACTATAGATTCACTGTCATCTCTATCAAAATCTGAAAGGCCTTTTTGCATAAATAGACAAGATGATTCTAAAATTCACATGGAATTGCAAAGGGCTGCAAACAGCCAAAACAGGTCTAGAAAAAGAACTAAGTTGGAGGACTCATTCTTCTTGATTTCAAAACTTACTATGAAGCTACAATAATCAAAACAGTATGGAACTGGCTTAAGAATAGAAATATAGATCAATGAAATAGGATTGAGAGTCCAGGAATAAACCCAGACATCTACGGGCAATGATTTTTGAGCGGTGTGATGACCATTCAAAGGGGAAAGAGTCTCTTCAACAAATTGTGGTAGGAAAACTGAATATCTAATTGCAAAAAATGAAGTTTGAATCCTACCTCATCCCATATTAAAAATTAACTCAAAATGAATCAAAGCTTTAAATATAAGATCTAAAACCATGAAACTCTTAGGAGAACACGTGGGAGAAAACCATGAACTCAGATTTGGTAGTTTTTTAAAATGACACTGAAAACATAAGGAATAAAAGGGGAAAAATGGATGAATTGAACTTTATCAACATTTAAAATGTTTGTGTATCAGAAGACACTGTCAAGATGAATGGATAAAGAAGCCGTGGAACATATATAAAATGGAATAGTACTCGGTCATAAAAAGGAATGCATTTGAGTCAGTTCTAATGAGGTGGATGAACCTAGAGCTTATTATATGGAGAGAAATAAGTCAGAAAGAGAAAAACAAATATCGTATGTTAATGCATACATATGGAATCTAGAAGGATGGTACTGTTTGCAGAGCAGCAATGTAGACGCAGACATAGAGAACAGGCTTATGGACAAGGGTAGGGGAGAAGAGGGAGAGGGTGAGATAAATGGAGAGAGTAGCACAGATGCATATATACTGACATATGTAAATACACTGACATATGTAAACAGATAGCCAAGGGGAATTTGCTGTATACTCAGGAAACTCAAACTGGGGCTCTGTAATAGCCTAGAGGGGTGGGAATGGGCAGAGGGAGGAAAATTCAAGAGGGAAGGTATATATGTACACCTATGGTTAACTCATGTTGATGTATGACAGAAATCAAACCAATATTGTAAATCAATCATCAATCAATTAAAAATAAATAAATATTTAAGATAAAATATTGTCAAGAGAGTGCAATGACAGCCGACAGAATAAGACAAAATACTTGCAAATCATATAAGTGACAAGGAACTTATTTTATCAGACTATATTAAAAACTCCTACAGTTCAGTTCAGTTCAGTTGCTCAGTCGTGTCTGACTTTTTGTGACCCCATGAACACACCAGGCCTCCCTGTCCATCACCAACTCCCGGAGTCCACCCAAACCCATATCCATCAAGTCGGTGATGCCATCCAGCCATCTCATCCTCTGTTGTCCCCTTCTCCTCCTGCCCTCAATCTTTCCCAGCCTCAGGGTCTTTTCAAATGAGTCAGCTCTTCACACGAGGTGGCCACAGTACTGGAGTTTCAGCTTCAGCATCAGTCCTTCCAATGAACACCCAGGACTGATCTCCTTTAGGATGGACTGGTTGGATCTCCTTGGAGTCCAAGGGACTCTCAAGAGTCTTCTCCAGTACCACAATTCAAAAGCATCAATTCTTTGGTGCTCAGCTTTCTTTATAGTCCAACTCTCACATCCATACATGACCACTGGAAAAACCATAGCCTTGACTAGACGGACCTTGGTTGGCAGAGTAATGTCTCTGTTTTTTGAATATGCTATCTAGGTTCGTCATAACTTTCCTTCCAAGGAGTAAGCGTCTTTTAATTTCATGGCTGCAATCACCATCTGCAGTGATTTTGGAGCCGAGAAAAATAAAGTCTGACACTGTTTCCCCATCTATTTCCCATGAAGTGATGGGACCGGATGCCATGATCTTCGTTTTCTGAATGTTGAGCTTTAAGCCAACTTTTTCACTCTCCTCTTTCACTTTCATCAAGAGGCTCTTTAGTTCTTCTTCACTGTCTGCCATAAGGGTGGTGTCATCTGCATATCTGAGGTTATTGATATTTTTCCCGGCAATCTTGATTCCAGCTTGTGGTTCCTCCATTTTCTCATGATGTACTCTGCATAGAAGTTAAATCAGCAGGATGACAATATACAGCCTTGACGTACTCCTTTTCCTATTTGGAACCAGTCTGTTCTATGTCCAGTTCTAACTGTTGCTTCCTGACCTGCATACAGGTTTCTCAAGAGGCAGGTCAGGTGGTCTCGTATTCCCATCTCTTCCAGAATTTTCCACAGTTTATTGTGATTACAGCTCATCACAAAAAGACAAAAAAACACAATTACAAAATGGGCAAAGGACTTGAACAGATACTTCAGGAAAGAAAATAGTCAATGACCAATAAGAATATGGAAAAAATGCTCAGTTTCATTAGTCACTAGAGAAATGCAAATTAAAACCACAAGACCCTACTTCACAGCCGCTAGGATAGCTATAACTTTTTCAAGTAGAAAGTAACAAGTATTGGCAAGGACACAGGAAAATTAGGACACTCATACATTGCTGGTGTGAATGCCAAGTGGTGCAGGCACTACAGAAAACACTTTGGCAGTTCCTTAGAAACTTAAACATATGACCCAACTATTCCTGTCCTGGGTTATATACCCCAAAGAAGTGAAAATAAGTATTTAAACAAAAACCTATACAAAACTGATCATAGTAGCATTACTCACAGATGAAATGTGGAAACAATTCAAATGTCCCTCAAATGATACATGGATTTTTTAAATGTGGTATATACATGGTTTTTGTTTTTTCGTCACTCAGTTATATCTGTTGTATCCAACTCTGCTATTCATGGACTGTAGCCTGCCAGGCTCCTCTGTTCATGGGATTTCCCAGGCAAGAATACTGGAGTGGGTTGCATTTCCTTCTCTAGGGGATCTTCCTGACCCAGATATCAAACCCACGTCTCTTGCACTGGCAGGCAGGCTCTTTCCCACTGAGTCACCGGGAAGCCCTTGGTATACACATACAATGGGATATTATTCAGTAGATGCATGCTACATCATGGATGAACCTTAAAAACATTGTACTAAGTAAAAAAAGCCAGGCACAAAAGGCATACTTCATGATTTCATTTATACGAAATATCATGGATAGGCAAATCCCCAGATGCAGAAAGTAGATTAGTGGTTGCCACGAGCTAGGGAGAGAGGTTAACAGAGAGCAATTGGTTAATGGCATTGAGGTCGCCCATCAGGGTGATGAAAATGTTCCAGGATTAGGTAAGGGTGAATACTGTAGAATACTGCAAAGGTTCTAAATGTTGCTAATAGTAAATTTTACATTATGTATATTTTACCACAATAATAAAATGTTCAATGAATTAGTTTCCAAAAGAAAGTGAATTCCCTAAGCACCTCTCCATAAGCAAACAGAGAAACAAGTTTGTTTTACTGCAAAACTATTATGTTCAAGCATGAGCTTATGTAGAAACTCCAACAGAGACAAGTGGAGGTCCTGGGACAGGGGGTGACTGTGCCCCTTTCACTACATATGAAAGTCCCTGAGCAACTGAATAGTTTCTGAGATGCCTTCTAGCCCTGATCTCCTGAGTCTGAGGTGCTTATCAGTTGAAGGACAGCTCAGCAGAGGCCACCAGAACTAAAGGGTCTGGGACTGGTGACCAGGCCAGCTCTAGCCTATGTCCACTGTGGAATTCCAGCCAGAGCCTGCTGAGCTCAGCACTGGATGGAGTTCTCTCTCTTAAAAAAAAATTATATATATATATATATGCCAGGTCTTAGTTGAGGCACATGGGATTTAGTTTCCTGACTAAGGATCAAATCCTGCCCCCCTGCAGGATTTAGGAGCCCGGACACTTAGCCTCTGGACTACCAGAGAAATCCCTGGATGGCATTCTCTGAAAGTTGACAAAATGAACTGGTAACAAAGGGTCCAAGAATGTCTGGGATAGGGAGGAGGCAGGTGTGGCACTTAGGAGCTGGAGGCTCTGGACCCAGTCTGCTGATTTTGATTCTCATATCCATCAGTTCAGTTCAGTTCAATTCAGTCACTCAGTTGTGTCCGACTCTTTGCAACCCCATGAATCGCAGCACGCCAGGCCTCCCTGTCCATCACCAACTCCCGGAGTTCACTCAGACTAACGTCCATCGAGTCAGTGATGCCATCCAGCCATCTCATCCTCTGTCGTCCCCTTCTCCTCCTGCCCCCAATTCCCCCCAGCATCAGAGTCTTTTCCAATGAGTCAACTCTTCGCATGAGGTG
>NW_011494606.1:4174597-4177715 GCF_000754665.1 Bison bison bison
GAGCTTTAAGCCAACTTTTTCACTCTCCACTTTCACTTTCATCAAGAGGCTCTTTAGTTCCTCTTCACTTTCTGCCATAAGGGTGGTGTCATCTGCATATCTGAGGTTATTGATATTTCTCCCGGCAATCTTGATTCTAGCTTGTGCTTCTTCCAGTCCAGCGTTTTTCATGATGTACTTTGCATATAAGTTAAATAAGCAGGGTGACGATATACAGCCTTGACGTACTCCTTTTCCTATTTGGAACCAGTCTGTTGTTCCATGTCCAGTTCTAACTGTTGCTTCCTGACCTGCATACAAATTTCTCAAGAGGCAGATCAGGTGGTCTGGTATTCCCATCTCTTCCAGAATTTTCCACAGTTTACTGTGATCCACACAGTCAAAGGCTTTGGCATAGTCAATAAAGCAGAAATAGATGTTTTTCTGGAACTCTCTTGCTTTAGCTATTTCCTGGAGTTAAGTTTTCAAACCTTCTGTTCTCCAGGGATTAATGTTACTATGTATGGCATGGTGGTATCATGAGGATTAAAAGCATTAATTGCAGTAAAGTGTTTAGAACAATAGCTGGCATATAGAAAGCCCTCAATAATCTTATTTTTTATTCTAGAATGACAGGGGTCCCTTTCATCATATGACTCAATACAGTCAATCCTATGGTGACTGAGAATCTCTCACTGAGAAGGATCCAAGAGATGACCTTGGGCCACAGCTTGCCCTTCATCCTGGTTTCTCCTATACATGTATGGCTATGGCAAACTGAAGTATTCTCTCCAAAAATGTCTGTGTAATTGAGTTCATTTCCAAACTGCTGGTCTTAACCCATCAGTATTGAAATCAACTGAGTGGTTGTGAGCATTTACGTTTTACAACATGAAAAAAAGGCAGAATGGCAAACAAGAGTGCAGCATAGATAATTAGGGTGCATATTTAGTATTGTTTGTTGCAGCTTCTGTTTCAGTTTGTGTGTGTGCACACACACACGTACATGCTAGTTAGCACCTATGTAATGAGTCATGATAGAACATGTATTCCTTGGTAAGGGTTGAAGTAAAAGAAGTTTTAAGGCCATGGCCTGGTAACACCCAGCGGCTTTCCAAAGGTCCCTGTGCTGAGCTGAGGAGGTCTGCCTGCCTCAGGAGAGGAGGCCTGCCTGCCCTAGGAGAGGAGGCCTGCCTGCCCCAGGAGAGGAGGCCTGCCTGCCCTAGGAGAGGAGGCCTGCCTGCCCCAGGAGAGGAGGCCTGCCTGCCCTAGGAGAGGAGGTCTGCCTGCCCTAGGAGAGCAGATCTGATTTGGTAGGCAGGACTGATCTCGGGTCATCTGCCCAGCCCCCAGCAAACCTGGGACAGTGGCTTGCAAAGAGGAGGGAAGAGTCTCAGCTGGAATGTGGGGAAATTCAAAATATAGATCAGGTATGCTGATACTTAGGGCTTCCCTGGTGGTCCAATCAGTAAAGAATCCTCCTGCCAATGCAGGAGACATGGGTTCAATCCCTGGGTTGGGACGATCCTCTGGAGAAGGAAATGGCAACCCACTTCTGTATTCTTGCCTGGGAAATCCCATGGACAGAGGAGCCTGGCAGGCTACAGTCCATGGGGTTGCAAAGAGTTAGACATGACTTAGCGACTAAGTACCACCACCACCATGATATTTCAATCAAGTCAACAGAACTTGGAAGACTCCACTCCCCTTCCCTCCCCACATAAATGCACACTAGGATCATTTAAGCACAAAAGGAGGGCCTGTATCAGATGTTTGCCGTCTCTTTCATAGCATCTTGTACTTGTCAGGCTACCTTATTCCCCAGAGTGGTGTTATGGCCCCAGAAGCCCCCACCTTCCCCTGCCTTTGAAATGACCCATGCAGGCTGACCCATGCAGGCTGAGAAGGAAGGCTTACTCCCTCCCTTCTCAGATGTTGCTGGCTTCCCTGGCTCCAATTTCTCCTGGTAGCTTTGGCCCTAAACAGACTCCTCCCACCTCTACCCCAGCATGGAAGACTAGCACCCCCTCTCCTATATACAAACGTAGACTCAACAGAGATTGGGAGTCATGGCCAAGGTCTGGGAAAGGGCTGCCAGCTTTGTGGAAGGGGGCTTCTGGGTATTTCCCAGGTGGGGACTTACACTGAGAAAGAGATGGCAAGAGCTGGAAGTATTGTTGAAAATGTAGACAGTGGATAGTCTGGACTACTGATTGGTATTGCTTAATCCAGGATGAAGTGGGTGGGAAGTAAAGTTGCCTTTGAATGCTTGGGACTTCAAACCCTTACCTTCCCTCGCCTTCCTGTGGGTCTGCTGGGAGTATAGCAATTCTATGAAGCTGGGACTATCAAAAGCCAAAAGGAGGGGGACTAGACCTCAGCTGGGGAAGCATACACTGAGACCCAGTTTTTAAGGACTCTTCATGTGATTTAAAGGGGATTCATCCCATTGAAAGTTTCACATCCAGTCCTTATAACAACCTAGGTATCGCCTGTGTTGACCACACCTTTGCTTTGAATTGCCTATAAGCCATTGACCACAGCCAGAGTCTATGGACCAGTCACTTTGGCTAAGTTCCATCATCTTCAACTGCAAAATAGTTCGAATAGTATCTTTCATAGGGGTTTGTGAGAATAAAATAAACTAACATACTAAAATATCCTAGCACAGTGCCTAAAGCAAAGCAGACATGTCACAGATCAATCAGTTATCACAAGCATCCTTGTAATATCACATTTTATCATTGACATCACATTTTATAACTTGGTTGAAAATTAGTGAAAACACATAAAGTAAAATCCACCCACAGCTCATCTGTATGTAAAAAGAAAGAATAGTACAAAGACTTCACAAAACCCTACTTTCCACTTTCTAGGTTAACAGTTTGCTGTGTCTCCTTCTTTATTTTTCTTCAAGTTTAATTGGACCACCTATTGATCACTCTCTCTTTCTTCATGGTTTTTTAAAATACAGAAATTGAATCATGTTGTCTAGCTAGTCAATGTTTTAACTTGATATATCATGAACAATATATGAATGCAGTCATTCCTTAGGTACTATCTGTCTTTTTAGTTTTTTCTAATCTGATGGGCAAAAGAGAACATCTCATTGTTTTGGGTTGACTTTCTCTGATCAAGC
>NW_011494606.1:4177815-4178583 GCF_000754665.1 Bison bison bison
TGGGTTCCATCCCTAGTAGGGGAACTAAGATCCTTCATGCTGCAGTGCAGCCAAAAAAAAAGAAACAAAAAGAACTAAAAACCTTAACCTACTTTTCTATCAGGCCTTTTCTACTTTCCTTATTAAATTGTAGAACACTCTTTGTATAGGAAGGACATTTACCTTTTGTCTGCTACTTGTGTTAAAAATATTTCCCCCCATTCTGCCCTTTGCTTTCTGAGTTTATGGTATCTTTTGTCATTCAGAAATTTTAAATATTTTTTGTAGTCAAAGGTGTCCCTTATGCAGCTCGGTTTCTTTGGGGGTTGTTTAGCAAGCCTTTGTTTTCTGGCTTTCCTGGGTCCATTGCTATGCTCTCCATCCTCTCATGGGTGATAGTTGGCAATGAATGTCCTCCTTAAGCCCTGCTCTGTCCCTCATGCCAGCACCTTGGGCTCCTTGTGTATCAACACCGTAATAATTGTAATAATTGTCTGGTGCTGGCAAGTGTTACACTGTGTCAGAGAACACAGAGAAAGGCAAGAATAGAGGAGCCAAGACAGTCTGAGAAGGCAGTGAAAGAAGTGGGTGGGAGTTGGGGTAGCTGAAAGGTTGAAAAGCAGAGAGGAGTGGGGAGAGGAATTTCATGACCTTGAATTGAGTGTCTAAAAGTCACGCTAGCTGATACTCCGAGTAGGACTTTTAAAACTAATGGCATCTTGGAAAGGGATTTCGTTTAACTTTTTTCCAAACTCATTTCATTCTTTACAAGCACTACATAGTGGCTGG
>NW_011494606.1:4178683-4193952 GCF_000754665.1 Bison bison bison
AGAAACTGGAAAATCGGACCTCAGCTCAGAAGTATGTCTCTTCTTGAGTAAATTTTAATAGATATTCCAGGCTCCATAGATCAAATGCTTAAATTAAGAAAAAAAAATCAAGAAAATAATGATACTTTGGTTAGAGTGAGTGTGAGTTCTTTACGTCTGCACAGTTTACCTTCCTAAATAAATAGACAAAAACAGTTCAGGTCACCACATACACAGGAGCACCTACTCTGTACCAACTGTCTCTCCTGAAAACAGCTCTGGAGATAAACAGGCCATGGTGTAGGGCTCACTTGGGATCACTGAAGCTCTGATGGCTGGAGCATTGCCTAAGAGTCCCTGGCATCCTATATACCCCTGAACATAATGCTCCAGCATCAGGCAACAAAGCTACTCTCTGCCCCTACAGTTAGAGCTCCTAGAGCCTTGGGGCTTCTGCTCACTCTCTTATCTCTGTTCCTCTGTAGACTGCTGCCTCTTCCCAGGTCTCCTCGGTATGCAGAGCCTGTTTTTAAAAAATGTTATTTATTTATTGGCTGTGCTGGGTTTTCGTTGCTGTGAGTGGACTTTCTTTAGCTGAGTCAAGAGGAGGCTGCTCTCTGGTTGCGGTGCGCAGGTTTCTCATGCAGTGGCTTCTCTTGCTGCAGAGCATGGGCTCTAGGCACGTGGGCTTCAGCAGTTGCAGCGCACAGGCTCAGTACTTGTGGTGCACAGGCTTAGTTGCTCCACTGCACGTGGGATCTTCCCAGACCAGGGATTGAACCATGTCTCCTGCATTGGCAGGTGGACTCTTAACCACTGGACTACTAGGGAGTCATGGATGCCCTCTTGAGGCTCATACTCAAACTTTCCAAAAGACAAGGTCTGATTGGTTCTAGTTACTGTTGTCCTTTTGGGGTTGTCTCATTGGCTGCCGGTCAGTCTATACAGCCAACTCTTCTTGGGTTTGTTGCCCACCCCTGCTTCATGGTGGCAGGGTCATGTGGCCAGGTTTCTTCGAAAGGAGCTCCACATGGGCATGAAGGCCTCAAGAATAAAATAAGCTGCTTTCCAATACTCATTCTTTCTAGCATCATGCCCACTGAAACAAAATTGACATCTGGCTATTTAGTTTGTAGTAGATTAGAATGTGAAACATGGTAAATAGGAGATGAGAAAGACTTACAATCATAGTCAAACATTATTAGTTAACTAACATTTGTTAACATTTCAATGTTTATTACTTTCTAAGCAATAAGTTATGGTTTTTTAAGGCCTACAGTGAGGAAATAGGCCAAAAACTGGAGTACAAAAGAGTATAACTGACATATGAGAACTCAAGAAGCAGGACTTCTCTGGTGGTCCAGTGGTTAAGAATCAGACTTCAATTCAAGGGACGCAGGTTTGATCCTCGGATGGGGAGCTAAGATCCCATGTGGTACAATTAGAGCAAGCCCTGCATGCCATAACAAAGACCTGGCACGACCAAAATAAAAATAAATAAAATACCAGGAATTCAAGAAGCTACCAAGTGGAGCCGTGTCCTGTTGCAACAAGTCTTGCCCCCTTCTGTGACACCAGTCTAACCCTATTTTACAGCGCCGAATAATACTTGAGATTCAGAAAAATACTTGAGCCATGGAATTGGTAAGGTGGGTTCCAAAGATTCTACTCGGTGGCTAAGAACTACTTAAGTTCATGATTATTGATCCGTCACCACTTTTTCATTTTGCTGGCAACCGTCATCTGTAGGCCAACTTGTGGGATCTTCTTGCAGACATCAGGCAGAATACACAAACTTGCCAGAGGAGTTGACTCAAGATATTCTGCATAACCATTTCCTGAGATGTTTCTCAACTCCATCTTCTATCTATTTTGATTCATAGCAATCTTTCAGATTATACCATATGTTTTTGTTACCCAAGATTATTACTAAAAACGACCATAACTAGCACTACTACACCATTTGTAAGCCATATGTGTCACTCAGGATCCTTGCAGGGGATCTATGTGATTGGAGGAGAATTTTTTTGGGCTCCATCATGCAGCTTGCGTGATCTTAGTTCCCTGACTAGGGATTGAAATCAGGCCTACAGCAGTGAAAGCTCCCGGTCCAAGCCACTGGACCGCCCGTGGAAGAGGATTTATAAAGGAAATATTCCCAAAAGTATGAGAGCCAAGTTTAGGGAAACTACCCCATGCCAGCGCAGCACCCTGAGGCTAGCAACCCTGGGGAGTAGTTACCATCCCTAAGCTTAGAGGGGAGAAGGGAGGAAGCAGTGTATAGGGGGTGTATATGGAGAAGGTCCTTGACAGAGCTGTGATCTTAGCTAGAGGCACAAAGCCAAACCACAGTGACCTGGCAGAGAGGAAACCAAGGAAAATATCTCTCTCCTCACTTTCCTCTGGCCCTCCTATCTCCATCATTTCCCATCTGCAAAACCTTACTGGAACGCTGAGTGCAAGCGATATAGCCCATGGAAGTCAGTCTCCTAGGATACAGAATAGAGTGAAAAGAGATGACGGGTGAATCTAACAGGGCAAAAAGGCGAT
Organism: Bison bison bison; assembly: GCF_000754665.1. Classification (NCBI taxonomy): domain Eukaryota; kingdom Metazoa; phylum Chordata; class Mammalia; order Artiodactyla; family Bovidae; genus Bison; species Bison bison. The sequence continues at coordinate 4,181,213 of NW_011494606.1, forward strand.
GTCCAGTGCTTCTTCAATGTCATATTCACTAATGACATTAATGACAACAATATTAACAACACGTTCCGTTTGAGCCCCTGCTTTGCGCCATTCACACCTGTTTGCCTTCTATGGGTAAGGAAATGATGGTTCACAGGCTACTGTGCTCTTCAGGGTCCCTGTAGAACAGGGAGATTACCTTCTGAAAAGGAAATTCATAAGCAACAGTGGGGATGTCCCTGGTGGTCAATGGTTAAGAATCTGCCTTGCAATGCCAGGGATACCATTCAATCCCTGGCTGGGGAACTAAGATCCCACATGCCACGGGGCAACTAAGCCCACACGCTGCAACTACAAGCCCGCACACCACAACACAAGAAAAGATCCATGTGCCCCAGCCAAGACCCAAGGCAGCCAAATAAATGAATAAAGGATGATCTCAGCCATCTAGGGTACATTAGTGATCTGTCACTGCTAACAAAACGTAGCAGTATAAAATAACAAACATGTATTATTTCATGCAGTCTCGGCGGGTGGGTGGTACTAGCTAAGGTTCTGTCATGAGATTGTCAAGGGGTTGACCAGGATTGGAGGCCTCTGAAGGTTTGCTTTGGGCTGAAGGATTCATTTTCTACGCAGCTCATTCACTAGGCTTGCAAGTGACTGCTGGCTTTCAGCACGAGGCCTCAGTTGCTTACCATGTGGACCGCTCCACAGGACTGGAATAGTGTCCTTGAGACATGGCGGTTGGCTTCTCCCAGGGTGATCCAAGACAGCAAAGCAGGTAATTCCCTGGTCATCCAATGGCTAAGACTCTGTATTTCTAATGCAGGGGGCCCAGGTTTGATCCCTGGTTAGGGAACTAGATCCCGCATGCCGCAACTATGAGTTCACATGCCACAGCTAAGGCCTGGTGCAATCAAATAAATAGATACTTTCTGAAAAAGATAATTAGAACAAATCTATTTTAAAAAGAGAAGATCAAAACAGAGAGGAAGCACAGTTGTTATGACCTAGTCTCCCAAGTTATAACCCATCACTTCCACCATATGCTCTTCATTAGAAGCAAATCACAAAACCCAAACCACACTTGTGGGAGGGGACGGAGGAGATACATGGCAGGGATTAAATGCCATCTCTTAATGAGATTGGTAAGAATCTGTGAACATATTCTAAAACCACTAGATATCACAATAGCATATACCAAAGATATTGTAGTTTTTAATATACAATTGAAGAGCTTAGGGAAGACTTTACATTGAAACTTGACCATCACCAAGCAAGGTGAACTCTCCCAAGCATACTGTGCTCTATACAAAGTAAAAGCAGGTTAATAGAAGAGGGCTAGTTCTCAAGGCATCTTTGAGAAGATGGCCCAGAGGGGTAATACTATACAGAGAATGGTGAACCCAGTGGACACAGTTATCTCATAAAAGGAGAGGCATACTTGGTTTGGGGGCAGGAATGTATCAAGTCTAGATGAAATATCTGTCAGAATTATCCATTTCCCCTGGGTGGGAGATGCCTTCTGGGAATGTAGAGTCCTAGGCAGCAGGCATGATGATTTCAGTAAACCTAAAGAATCACCTCCACTTAAGATCAACTGATTGCTAACGTTTGGGTACCCAGCAGTGTCTTATGAGTGTTGGTAATATGACTTGGGCCTGAGCATTTCCAGACCTGCAGAGCTAAGGACTAGATAGACTCATGAACATAGAGGTCCCACGCTGCAGTGAAATCACTGCCTTGAGTGATGCCCTTATCTCACCATGCCTTTTGTTATTGCAGAGCCCCTTCTATAAAAATTCGTGTGTCATTTCCATGCTGGCACCACTGAAAGCAAGCTGGGTCACTGGCAGGATCACTGAAGCCACCTGGGAAAACTCAGCCAGGGTTCTCACTCATTCTGTGTCTGCTCAAACCAGCATAATCTGATCTGGAAATATGGCCTCAATATGGGCCATCAGTGTTTCTGTCGATACACAGAGGATACAGTCTTCATCAAGTCATACTAAGTGATTTTCCTTGAATAGATTGTCCAAGACATTTACCCAGTGAATAAACAATTAGGGTTCTTTGTACATAAAAATTTTTTTAAAACAATTTCAAAAGAATTCATGCAATAGTAGGACACAGTTTATGACACCAAAAATACTGCAAACAACCCAAATATTTAGCAATATGGGACAGCAGCATTAACTGTGTTACAGCCACACAGTTGAATACATTAGCTGCATTGACCTTTCTGCCATGATGGAAATATTCTACTCTGTCCAGTATGGTAGCCTCTGGTCACATGCAGCTACTAAGTACTTGAAATGGTGCTAGTTCAGCCAAGGAGTTACATTTTAATTTTATTAATTTTAGTTTAAATAACCATATATGGCCGGTAGGCTATCTTAATGGACCGTGCTCCTCAATACAATGATACCATATGAACTCCAAGACAGATTGTGGAATAAAAAAACAAGATGTCAAAAGTATAGAGTATGTTACCTTTTGTGAATGAGAGGGAGAGAAGTAAAAATAAATATTAATACTTACATTTGCATGAATTTTCACATAATTAGTGAAAGAATAAATGAAAAAGGACAAAGGGAACAGGATGGATATGGATGGAATGAAAGTGAGACTTCTCAGTGTATGTGTTTTAATATTATTTAGATTTTAAAACCATACAAATGTATTACCTACTCAATAAAAAGAATAAACCAAAATAAAATTAAAATTTTAAGATAAAAAATCCATGTGAAGATATACTTAGCATATGAGCATTAGGAATAGATCTTTCTCTGAGTTCTCATAGACTTCCCTCTATCAGATAAGGCAAGATACATAAATCATTATGTTTCTTTTTGCCTTAGTTGCCTGGAAGGGCAAGGCAAAATGTAATGTTTAGCTATAGTATCTTCCATTTATCTAGATCTCTACTATAACACCTCCCCCACAGTCCTACCTTTTACCTGGTTTTTGTTAATTTATCTTTCTTACTGACTTTCACTGTAAGCCTCTTTTCTGAGGCAAAATAGTAAAAAAAAAGAAGAAGAAGAAGAAATAGAAAATACCTGATTAAGAAGATAAGAAAGGCACATTTTTGATAGAAGTTTAAAATGATACCATCTTTTAAGAGTGTAATTTAGAAATGTCTATTAATTCCTAAATATACATGGATTTTGATTCAACAGTCCTTCTAGGAATTTGTCTTATGAAAATACTTGTAGAAATGTGTAAGATATAAGTACAAAGGACAATCAAATCCCTTATGATTATACAGTGGAAGTGAGAAATAGATTAAAGGGACTAGATCTGATAGACAGAGTGCCTGATGATCTACGGACGAAGGTTCATGACATTGTACAGGAGACAGGGATCAAGACCATCCCCAAGAAAAAGAAATGCAAAACAGCAAAATGGCTGTCTGAGGAGGCCTTACAAATAGCTGTGAAAAGAAGAGAAGCGAAAAGCAAAGGAGAAAAGGAAAGATATAAGCATCTGAATGCAGAGTTCCAAAGAATAGCAAGAAGAGATAAGAAACCCTTCCTCAGCGATCAATGCAAAGAAATAGAGGAAAACAACAGAATGGGAAAGACTAGAGATCTCTTCAAGAAAATTAGAGATACCAAGGGAACATTTTATGCAAAGATGGGATCAATAAAGGATAGAAATGGTATGGACCTAACAAAAGCAGAAGATATTAAGAAGAGGTGGCAAGAATACACAGAAGAACTGTACAAAAAAGATCTTCACCACCCAGATAATCATGATGGTGTGATCACTCACCTAGATCCAGACATCCTGGAACGTGAAGTCAAGTGGGCCTTAGAAAGCATCACCACGCACAAAGCTAGTGGAGGTGATGGAATCCCAGTTAAGCTATTTCAAATCCTAAAAGATAATGCTGTGAAAGTGCTGCACTCAATATGCCAGCAAATTTGGAAAACTCAGCAGTGGCCACAGGACTGGAAAAGGTCAGTTTTCATTCCAGTCCCAAAGAAAGGCAATGCCAAAGAATGCTCAAACTACTGCACAATTGCACTCATCTCACATACTAGTAAAGTAATGCTCAAAATTCTCCAAGCCAGGCTTCAGCAATATGTGAACCATGAACTTCCAGATGGTCAAGCTGGTTTTAGAAAAGGCAGAGGAACCAGACATCAAATTGCCAACATCCGCTGGATCATGGAAAAAGCAAGAGAGTTCCAGAAAAACATCTATTTCTGCTTTATTGACTATGCCAAAGCCTTTGACTGTGTGGATCACAATAAACTGTGGAAAATTCTGAGAGAAGGGAATACCAGACCTCCTGACTTGCCTCTTGAGAAACCTATATGCAGGTCAGGAAGCAACAGTTAGAACTGGACATGGAACAACAGACTGGTTCCAAATAGGAAAAGGAGTATGTCAAGGCTGTATATTCTCACCCTGCTTATTTAACTTCTATGCAGAGTACATCATGAGAAACGCTGGGCTGGCTGGAATCAAGATTGCCAGGAGAAATATCAATAACCTCAGATATGCAGATGACACCACCCTTATGGCAGAAAGTGAAGAGGAACTAAAGAGCCTCTTGATGAAAGTGAAAGAGGAGAGTGAAAAAGTTGGCTTAAAGCTCAACATTCAGAAAACGAAGATCATGGCATCCAGTCCCATCACTTCATGGGAAATAGATGGGGAAACAGTGGAAACAGTGACAGACTTTATTTTTTTGGGCTCCAAAATCACTGCAGATGGTGACTGCAGCCATGAAATTAAAAGATGCTTACTCCTTGGAAGGAAAGTTATGACCAACCTAGATAGCATATTAAAAAGCAGAGACATTACTTTGCCAACAAAGGTCTGTCTAGTCAAGGCTATGGTTTTTCCAGTGGTCATGTATGGATGTGATAGTTGGACTGTGAAGAAAGCTGAGCACTGAAGAATTTATGCTTTTAAAGTGTGGTGTTGGAGACGACTCTCGAGAGTCCCTTGGACTGCAAGGAGATCCAACCAGTCCATTCTAAAGGAGATCAGTCCTGGGTGTTCATTGGAAGGATTGATGCTAAAGCTGAAACTCCAATACTTTGGCCACCTCATGTGAAGAGTTGACTCATTGGAAAAGACCCTGATGCTGGGAGCGATTGGGGGCAGGAGGAGAAGGGGACGCCAGAGGATGAGATGGCTGGATGGCATCACTGACTTGATGGATGTGAGTTTGAGTAAACTCCAAGGGTTGGTGATGGACAGGGAGGCCTGGCGTGCTGCAACTCATGGGGTCACAGAGTCTGACACGACTGAGCAACTGAACTGAACTGAATGTGCATCAATAGGGAGTGGTAAAGTAAGTTATGAAAAAACATGTGATAGTGAAAAAGAGCGTGAGAGACCTGTTCACTGACACTTGGTGACGATCAAGTATTAAACAATACGTAGAACAGCAGTTCTCAGACTTTTTGGTCTTAGGACTCCATTTTACTCTTACCAATTAATTGGGATTCCAAAGAGCTTTTGTTATGTAGGTTATATCTACTGGTATTTACCACATTAGAAATTTAAACTACGACATTTAAATATACACTTCTTAATTTATTTAAGGTGTTGGCTAAGCTTCCCAGGTGGCGCTAGTAGTAAAGAACCTGCCTGCCAAGGCAGGAGACTTAAGGTTTGATTCCTGGGTTGGGATGATCCACTGAAGGAGGGCACGGCGACCCACTCCAGTATTCTTGCCTGAAGAATCCCATGGGCAGAGGAGCCTGGTGGGTTATGGTCCACAGGGTCGCAAAGTGTCGGACACAACGGAAGTGACTTAGCACACAGCACATGGGCCAACCCAATAACAGTAACAAACAGATTACGTGTTTATGTAAGTCACATCCTTTTTATCAAAATGAACTATGGCAGGACGTAATTTAGTAAGAAGGCTGGCATTGTCTCCCATTTCTGCAAATGTATTTAATATCTGGCTTAATAGAAGACAGCTGGATTCTCACGGCTACTTCTGCAGTCAATCTGTTGTGGTAGGTGTTTTGGTTGAAGTACAGGAAGAAAAATCCAACCTCATGCTCAGATGTAGTTGGAAAAGGGAGGGTAATTTTCATAGATCATTTTGGATTTCTTCTTGGCGAGTTCACCAAATCTCCACAAGTGGTGGTTTCTCAAGGATTAGTTGCAATGTGGATTCTGAAACCATATTGATGAACTTTTCTTACTGTTACTTTAAAATCCATCAGTCTATCTTCCACTTTGAATGATTCTTTGTAACATGTATGACTTTGTAACATCATAACTGGTCATTTAAAAAATACCGGTTCACTGAGTTATATAGATGTTTTGTATATTGACACATATTAGTAACAATGTCAAAAATCACATTTGTTAATATCACCACCAATCTCATCATTACAGTCTTTAAGTGTTGGCAAGCTGTCAGCTCATAATGACAAATATAAGTTAAACAGCATGCTTTGGGAGTTGTTGTGTAGCTTATAATCCCTTTTTTGTTAAAAAAAATCTTAATTTTTGCTTAAAAGTTGGAATTTCATCATTAGTACTACACACTTGTCAGTTTTCCTTGAAGTAACAGGCTCATTAATTGTTGAGAAAATGTCTGAAAAAATGCCCAAATCTGACCCAACATAGTTTGGCTGTTAGTCATTGTTTCAAGTAAAAATATTTCTCCATTAACACACACACACACACACACACACAATTGAATTCAGTTTGCAAGTCAAACAATTGCACAAGTACTGCTCCTCCAGACCATTATTGTAACTTGGAATGCAGCTGAAGTGTTTGATGTGTACTCCTCATCTCATACAGACTCTTAAAAATAAAGGGACTCCAGGGTTGAAATTTAATAAACTTAGTCATCTTTACTGCTCTATCAAGGGTGTTCTTAAGGAAAATAGAGTTTCTGTTATTCCGAGAGTGTGCTGGTGAAGCATACAATGACTCCCCACCCCCACCCCAGGACAGTCTGGTGCCACCACCCTGATCTATGACACCAGCAGTTTTACCCACCTTCGTATTTTGTAACATCAGTGCAAATATCAACACTGTGAAGAAAGCAAATAATGCTTTAGCACAATTATAAAAACAGCTTTGGCCTTATGGACCCTCTGAAACGGTCTCAGGAATCTTCTGGAATTCATAAAACCACCCTTTGAGAACGGCTGATGTAGCCCATGATCCCTTTTTTGTTTAAGACAAAAAAAGGCAAAGACCGAAAGAAAGATACTCACCAAAGTGCTAACAGTGACTCTAGCAGTAGAAAGTGATAAAGTGACATTTTCTTGGTACGTCACATACTTTTCTCTTTTTTGAATCCTTTACAAAGTGTATGTATTTCTTAAGTAATTAAAAACACTAAAGAAAGGAAAAGATTAAATAAATGATAAACACCAATTACAACACACTCAGAGAATGTAAAATGCTCCTTGGACCTGTTTTTATGTTGAAAATATGAAGAGATTAGACACATAAAGCAGGGAGCTTAAATTATTAAAAAACAAAACAAGACACAAGAGAAAGCTCACCCTGAGAAATACCTCATTTCCCACAGGGCTGGAGGAAGGAAGTGCCGCCCTGCCTGGGATGCTGAGGCATCCACCAGGCCCAGGTAGCTTAAATGAATGACCCTGCTGATACTTTTACATGCAGGCTGAAAATAAATCTAAAACACATTCTCTGTAGAAGGCAACAGGATTAGATTCGAAAAGTGATTTGACACTTTAGAAAGCTCACAGCTTCCTTCCCAGAGGAAAGACAAAAACAGGCACAGGACCCAGGGCTTACAGAGGAGATACAAAGTTTCTCTTTGGTGCCTTAAGCTTCCAGCTCTGCGCCTTCCTCCCTCTAGACTGAACCTGCCGCCTCTTGCCTTTGCAGGATCCAGTGCTCTTCTGGTCTCCTCTCTTTGCCCCTACTATCTCAGCCTCTCCCATGATATCAGTCATCCACGCCCCTCCGTCACCTACACCCTAGCATAAATGAGTTTCCATGACGAGGCTCCCTCCCCTGCTGCATTTGCTTTTTAGACTGATCTCTGATGGTGGACTAAAAGGCTGGATGCTGAGAGAAGGCAGCTGAGGCATCAGCGGTAATTGCTGGGGAAGTCCCTGAAGCAGAAGTCTCTTTCCCGGGCTTCTAAAATCATGCTCTCTGGGTGGCTACCGTCAGCAGTTTCCTTCTGCTGTGTGCCATCAAAGATGTTACTGCCGCTTTCTGGGCTCTGTTAACCCAAGTGGGTTGGACTGGTGACCTCCTGGGTTTCTGTGACTGAGCTCCATTAATGTAAGGGAGTGCCGGCTCAGGAGGCCGGGGGAATGGCGTCTTGTTTTCAGTTCCTGAATTCAAGCAGGACTCAGAGGAAGCTGCCCTCAGCTCCCTGCAGTTTGCCCCCTTCCCCCCTTCTCTTCCTCATGACCTGTGTCTCCAGGGGGAGGATCAAACAAAGAGGTTGCAGAGGGTGGTGGAATGCTGTGTTTGGTTAAGTCCCAGGCTGGATGTGATTACAAAGTTCCTGTGACTGTGGAGACGCGGTGGGGAATGTGGTGGGAGGGATTCTGATGTCCAAGAATGTGTTCAGGCACACCCCCACCCCCTCCACACACACACACACACAACTCTTAATGCAATTGTGAGTTGCTAAACTCTGTGCTCAGACCCTCACCTCATATGTGCCCACCACCTCCTTAGAGATCTTCTTACAGGCATTTGTTTTTTCCATAAAGGCTTTCAGAAGACCAAACAACTTTCACAAATTAAAGGAATAAATAAATGACTTTCTAGTATTTTTGCTTCTCAATATCCGTCATCCTACATGTGGCGAATTCTCAAGGACAAGAGTCACAGCTGACCTCTCTCTTTATCCCCTCCCACTCCTTTCATCATGCCCAGGACTTGATGCCTCCCCCAGTTTTGTTCCATGTACAGATATGAGAATGAATGAATGAATGGAGAAATGAATGTTTCCACTAAGGTTCAAAAAAGTGTTTTTAAAGGTAATGGGTTACTGGGACTTCCTGGTGGTCCAGTGGTAAAAGATCCGCCTTCCAATGCAGGGGATGCAGTTTCAATCCTGTCAGGGAACTAGGATGTCACGTTCCCTGGGGCAACTAAGCCCGCACGCAGCAGCTACTGAGCCCATGTGCCACAAACTAGACAGTTCCACACCCCCCAGTCAAAGAGCCCAAGTGCCACAACTAAGACTTAATGCAGTCAAATAAATAAACTATTTAAAAATAAATAAATTAACCTCAGATATGCAGATAGCACCACTCTTACAGCAGAAAGCGAAAAAGAACTAAAGAGCTTCCTGATGAAAGTGAAAGAGGAGAGTGAAAAAGCTGGCTTAAAACTCAACATTGCAAAAACTAAGATCGTGGCATCCAGTGCCTTCACCTCATGGCAAATAGATGGGCAAACAATGGAAACAGTTGAGAGATGTCATTTTCTCGGGCTCCAAAAGCACTGCAGATGGTGACTGCAGCCATGAAATTAAAAGATGCTTGCTCCTTGGAAAAAAAGCTATGACAAACCTAGACAGCATATTAAAAAGCAGAGAGATGTTACTTTGCTGACAAAGGTCCATATAGTCCAAGCTATGGTTTTTCCAGTTGTCATATATGGATGTGAAAGTTGGACCATAAAGAAAGCTGAGCACCAAAGAATTGATGCTTTTGAACTGTGGTGTTGGAAGACTCTTGAGAGTCCCTTGGACTGCAGGGAGATCCAACCAGTCAATCCTAAAGGAAATCAATCCTGAATATTCATTGAAAGGATTGATGCTGAAGCTGAAGCTCCAAAACTTTGGCCACCTGATGCAAGAGCTGACTCATTGGAAAAGACCCTGCTACTGGGAAAGACTGAAGGCAAGAGGAGAAGGGGATGACAGAGGATGAGATGGTTGGATGGCATCACCAATTCAATGGACAGGAGTTTGCGCAAGCTCTGTGAGTTGGTGATGGACAGGGAAGCCTTGCATGCTCAATCCATGGGGTTGCAAAGAATGGGACATGACTGAGCAACTGAACTGACTGAAATAAAGGTAATGGGTTATTCCCCATGGAGTGTCACCATGTCACTCAACTTGTCTTCTTGTCTCCATTTCCTTTACTGTAATTCACCAAAGAGTGGCCTGGGGGAGTGATCATGGTAGATAAGGAAGAGCAAACTGAAAAAGACCCTGTGCTGGCACTTCCAGCTTTATGACCTTAAGAAAGTCACTCGCCTTCTCTAGACCTCAGTTTCAACTCAAAGATAGGGTTGAAAATACCTGCCTCAAGCCTAGAGGACCCATAGGAGCCTATGTGAGACTTCAGTTCAGTGAGCAAGATTTGTCAGGCCCACCCTGTGAGTTAGGGACAAGGAGACTCAGGCTAGCTGATTGAAGACCTCCAGAGCGTGCTCCCCACTTGGTGCCTGGTTTCCTCATCCCCTTGAAGACTCACAGCAACACATCATCCCCCAGCAGCCCTTCAGAGCCACTGGGACCATCAACTCAACGGGACATTCTGGAACTATTGGTGGAGAGATGGTTTGGTTGGGAGGAGGTCAGGGTCATAAGCTTGGGCTGTGCCCATCAGACAGTTCTGCAGAGCATAAAGTGTTGCAGCACAATGGAATCTCTTCCCTTAAAAGAAACACATAATGGAAACAAAGTTTAAAATTTTAACTTGACAATAAAGTAGCCAACTCTTGCTCCTCTGTGGAGAGGGTATCACAATCATGGATTCCCAGCTGCCAGAGTCCCGTGCTCCGGTCAGAGCGTTCAAGGCCTGGCCACAAGAGACGGCTGCCCCAGGGGCTGTGTTATCAGCCCTTGCCGCACAGGATATCCTGGGAAAGATGGGGGCAGGAGACAACACTTCCACCCCCAAAGGGACCTCAGCAAGGAGGAGTCACCACCTTGGACTCCAGCCCAAGGGTCAAAGAAGGGTGTCCTGTGGTCCTTCCTGTGCTGGTCCTAGATCCCTGGGCAGCGGTGTCAGGGGACAGCAAGAGCACCTGCAGAGTGGGTGGTTCGGGTCAGGGTGAGGTTACGAGGGCATGTTTGGCCAAGGCCAGGCTGTTGGGCATAGGTATGGCCACTTTGCCATCAAATTCTCCAAAATTGGTTTAACATCCTGCAGGATACTCGATCAGATGTGGTGGGAGGCGTAGCAGCTGCTGTTCCTCTTTGTAAAGACAGTAGGAACAGACTTGGCTTTGACCCTGACTTTGGCATGTTGGTGGTGGTGGGTTCTCTGCCTCTCTAACCCCTGCCTTGCCCCTCTTATCTATGGTCAGCAGGAGAGTGGAGTCTCAGATCCAGCCCTGATTGTTCTCAAAGCCCACCATCTCCCTTCTACAGCAGAGGTCCCCAGACTTCAGGATCTAATGCCGATGATCTGAGATGGAGCTGATATAATCATAACAGAAATAAAGTGCACAATATATGTAATATGCTTTAATCATCCTGAAAACTTCGCCTTCCCCCTTCCATGAAACTGGTCCCAGGTGCCAAAAAGATTGAGGGCCATCGCTCTACAGGACAGAGGCATCGGGGGGAAATTGTCTTCAGGCCCCCTCCTCCTCTCTGGGCCTTTCTCCAGCCTCAGGTGGCCAGAGTCCCCTGGGTAAAGAGAACCCCTCTCCTTCCCCCCTAGTCCCTACCCCCGGTTAGAAAGAAAGTATCAGACAATAAACCCATTCAGGCTGAGGAGTTTTGTGGATTTAAAGAGGACAGTTTTAAAAGCGGGAGATGAACAAGAATGATATTTAAGAAAAAAATGGCCTAATTAGCTGTGTGGCTTTGGGCTTTTTACCCAACCTCACTGAACCCCAATATCTTCATCTATACCGTGGGGACTAACACTATTTTTGCCTTATGGATATAATGATTAAACATGGGAAACGCCCAGAACATAATAGGAATCTATATATTTAGCATCTGTATCATAAGATCCACCACACTGATTTTAAGCTTTCTACATTTACCCATGGAAGAAAAGGCTGTCTCTCCTCCAAAGAGTTTTTTAACAAGTGTGCCCATTTCTAACAAGGTAGCAGTAATTAATTAGGGTGTGGGAAAGACATTAGGGACAGCAAGACTCTGAGAGGCTCCCACTTCTAGTTCAACCAAAAAAGGAATCTGAGCGTAGACAGAGGAGGCAACCTGGATTAGAATAGCCTGTGTAGTTTAATCAAAGCTCCTGATACCAGTGTCTCTCTAAATTTCCAATGGACCATTTATAGCTGCAGAGAAGAATGCATACTGCCAAGAGGTTTAGACATGCATATGGAATTGGCTCTCTGCCAGTAGGACATTTCTTAGAATACACTTGTGTTCACATAAAAATTGCTGCAGATTCTTCTATTCTATGTCCAAATATACACGTATTTAATTTAAAATTAAAAAAAAAAAATGTGTGTTAAGTTGCTTCAGTCATGTCTGACTCTTTGCGACCCTATGTACCATTGCCCACCAGGCTCCTCAGTCCATGGGGATTCTCCAGGCAAGAATACTGGAGTGGGTTGCCATGCCCTTCTCCATGGGATCTTCCTGACCCAGGGATCAAACCCACGTGTCTTGCATTGCAGGCTGATTCTTTACCTCCCTCACCTGCCTGCTGCCAATTCGCTTCAGTCGTGTCCAACTCTGTGCGACCCGATGGACTGCAGCCTACCAGGCTTCTCCGTCCATGGGATTCTCCAGGCAAGAACACTGGAGTGGGTTGCTATTTCCTTCTCCAATGCATGAAAGTGGAAAGTGAAAGTGAAGTCACTCAGTCGTGTCTGACTCT
>NW_011494606.1:4194052-4196401 GCF_000754665.1 Bison bison bison
TGCAGCCCACCAGGCTCCTCCATCCATGGGATTTTCCGGGCAACAGTACTGGAGTGGGGTGCCATTGCCTTCTCCTACCTCCCTCACCAGGGAGGCCCAAATATGTATATATTTAATTTAAAATTGAAAAAAAAAAAAAAACACCCAAACCAAAAAACAACCACCATGTCTCCCTGCCCCCATACAATCTTCAAGCTGGCACTTTGAGAAGACACAGTATGTTCAGGCTATGGCTTTTTGCTCTGCCTGTATCTGCCACAGACCCCCTTCCATGCCTGTGCAATTCCAATCTGACAGCATGGTTCAGAACAAGGATATGAATCTAGGTGGCCCCACCATCTCCCTTAGTTCCTCATGCCTGACCTGACCTGCTCAACCAGTGCCCACACCCCATCCACAGTATAAATAAGACTCAGCAGAACCACACGTATGTGTGCAAACTGAGAAGCCTGGCCCACTGTCAGGGGAGGAAATGGGGCTTGAAAGACCTAGTAGGCATGGGTGCCGTATTAGCCTGGGGTCTTATGTGGTAAGCAATAGAAACGGACTCTGGGTGACTTACCCAGAAAGTACTTTATTGGAAGATGAGAGGCAACAGAGAACTCAAAGGAAAACTGAAGCCAGAAGGACACGTGGGACAGCAGTTTCAGGAATCCAGGAAGCAGACGCCAGGGTATAGTCACTGGAACTGAGATAAACAGACCCCAGACATTTTCTGTTTTGGTATCAACTGCTATCTCTCTCTAGGACAGAGTATTTAATCAGCCTAACTTGGGTGACACAGCTCATCCTCTGGCCAGAGATAATGGGGTCCCTTGATGGCCAATCCCATCAAAATGTATCAGATGAAAGATAGGTCAATCACTAAGGCAAAATTGTGGCCCTAGTACCAGAAGAGTGGGCACTGAATGAAGTTCCCAGCTATCTGCAACAATGGACCCTAGAGAATATTGTGCTCAGCAAAGTCAGGCAGAGAAAGACAAATATACTCTCTGACATCACTCATATGTGGAATCTAATAAATAATACAAATGAATCTGTATTCAAAACAGACTCACAGATATGGGAAATAAACTTACGGTTACCACAGGGGAGAGGGGAGGGAGGGATCAATTTGGGGTATGGGATTTACAGAAATAAACTATATATGAAAGAGCTAAGCAACAAGGGTTATTGCATAGCACAGGGAATTATACCCATTCTCTTGTAATAACCTATCAATATAAGGGAATATAACCTGCAAAAATACTGAACCACTATGCTGTACACCTGAAACTCACATGATACTGTAAACCAACTTACACTGCAAACAAACAAAATTATCCATGATGGATCCTACAGCTTGTCTCCAAAGCCAGCCTGGTTGTCCCCAAGGGACTCACAGGTCCTCTCTAAAGAGAGTCAGCTGTCACCAGATCACCAGCATCAGCAGCTACCGCTGAGTGTTCCCTTCTCAAGACACAGAGCCCTTCACCCCGAGCAAGAAGGCCCAGGATGAAGTACCTGGGCAAAAGGGCTCCAGGGAAGAGGAAGCCCATCTGGAGAGAACTTAGTCCTCACCAAGATGAACTACAACCACAGTCATTCAAGGGAAGGGGCTACAGGGAGACAGGGGAGGGGATGTGCCCACAAAGGGAGACCAGACAGAGAGGCTGGGCTCCGATATGCAGCCCGACCACCTTCATAATTTGGCCAAAGGTGGGTGCCAGCCAAGAGGTCTTCACCCTGAGGAGTCTGGAGACAGGCCTGGTTTATCAGCCAGAGTCTTCTTCCTACAATGCCCAAAAAAGAGGTACAAGCTGGTGGCCCAGTGGCTAAGACTCCATGCTCCCAGTGCAGGAGGACCAGGTCCCATCCCTGGTCAGGGAACTAGATCCCACATGCTGCAACTGAGACCCGGTGCAGCCAAATAAATTAAAAATAAAAGAAAGAGAGAGAGAAGTAAACAAAGAAACTCACAACAACTCTAGACATGCAATATACACAGCGTGCTTATAAAACTTCCAAGTAGCACATAACTATATAGAGTACAAAATTAAAGTCTGTAGAATGACTCTTTCTCCCAAACATGGGCCCCATTTTATGGAATATCCAAGTCCTTGCTTCCCCCTTCTCAGTGGACACCAAGAGGAGTCCCCAGGGTGAAGGAACAGAGGGGACTAGGCAGGGAAACTCCAAGTGCCCTTCCAGCTCAAACAGAGCTGAGGGGAAACCAGGGCAGCCCCCCACCACACACCCAACCCCCTGCACAGTGGCTGCACCCCGGGTACCCGGGCAATAAGGAGGTGGCGAAGGAAAGGGGAGGCAGGGAGAGAGGCTGGGAGAGAGTGAGAGGATTGAAGTCCCCTT
>NW_011494606.1:4196501-4211485 GCF_000754665.1 Bison bison bison
TCCACCCATTCTACTCCCTCCCAAAGGTAGCAACTGTTACCCACATTTCCTTACTCGCTTACATATGGCAGATAATCACATGAGAAACCGACCGAGCATCATTTTCCTGCAGACATCTTATGCAAAGACAGGAGACCTGTTTCACTCCTCGTCTTCTCAAGTGCGCAAGTCCACGTGGAGCCCTGGAGGACCAGGGCTCACTTTCCCGTTGTCCTCCTCCATAGAAAGGAAGTTCTAAAGGGAAGGAGATCTGTTTACTTTCTTCAACTTCTCCCTTACTTAGAGCAGGGCTTGGAATATAGTAAGCGCTAGATTTTTTTGAGTAAATGAAATTTCTTCTCCTCGGATGAAGATAGCATTCCCTCATAACCACAGCTCCTCCTCGTCCTGATTGATCAAGTTTGACTGAGTTATTGGTCCTGGTCTTGCCACTCAATGACCTCCAGTTGGAGCCCATGTTCTTGCTCGTGTACCCTGAGATAGGGAGTACGTAATGGAGCTGGAAAAATGAGGCTAGGCTCATTAGGTTTAGAGACAGAGGACCTCCGTGTGTGCTCCTGCTCCTTAGCCACCAGCTCACTAGCTGTGGGCTGGAGAGAAGTGGTGGATAGCGTGGGGAATCACCCAGAGCCCTCTCCAGGGCTGAAGCCCACCTTCCCTAGCAGCTGGAAGTGCTGAAGGCTGATGGCTCTCAGCTGAGTCACCTCAAGGACTTGCCTTGGCTGAGAAGGCCCACCTTTCTCAAGCCCAAGGACCGCCTCCATGAACGAGTACAAAGGCTCAGCCCCTACTTGCCAGGAGGGACAACCCTACAGAGCCAGCTGAGCTCCAGAACAGCCTTCATCATGCCCTCAACCTCTGCCCAGTCCTGCCTTCTTCATTCCCTGCGGGTGCCAGTCCTGCAAAGCCTTCCCCTGCAGGCCTCTCTGTCGCACAGCCTGATTCTCAGGGTGCCCAAAATACAAGAGACCACACATATTCCCTCTCTTCCCAGGCTCATTAGCTATGCAACACAGGGTTAAAGAAGATGGGTTTTGAAGTCAAACAGATGTAGATTTTAATCCAAATCCACCACTTGCCCACTCTGTGTTAATGGGCAATGTATTTAACCTTGCTGAGACTTTGCTGCCTCATCTGTATAAGGGGGTAGAGGAGACTCCCCTAGTGCCCTGTGTCATATATCCTCCACTGACCTGTGCTGTCAGCTATAGCTATGGGGGACAGTTTCACGGGAGCTCAGTCTCACCTGGGCTGCAGGGTCCCACCATTTGTTCTTCACACCCTTCACTTTGGAGGGGACGTCCCCAGGCCACTTGACCTCTATATGCTTCACTGATGTGTCGGGCCCTAAATCTAGATAGGATTTATATCCTCCCCTCTAGAGTAGATGCATCATACTTGTTACTTCTTCCTCAACTGGTCTCATTAATGGGGTCACTGGTACGGTGCACTCTCATCTGATGCTCTGTGGAATGTCCAGGTGATCCAGGTCCCTCCAGACTCCATGACGGTAGAAGGCGGGGGAGTTAACACAGCCCTGACGCAAGACTCTAACGTATCCTGTCCTCTGCTCCAAGTGAATGTGCACTGCTTTGACCCTCCTTTCTGACAGGGATGGAAAAGAAAACAAAAAACAGATCAATGAAGAAGAAGAAAAAGATCGATGGGCAGGCACCATGTAGTGTTGGAGGCTATGTTGATCTGCTCCAGCAAAGATACCCTACTTAGCAAAACAGCACCAACTGGGGCTCCTGCTTGGTTAGCTTTGTGGTGGTTTACTCTCATCAGCCATTCTATCCAGTTTCTGTAGAGGCCTGATGGGTGAGTTAAATGGGAATACGACAGAGACCATTCCTGCATGTTTTTATCACTGAGGGTGGCACTGATTTTGGCCATTCCCCCTGGAATAGATACAATCTTGTATTTGATTTACCATCTTGGCCAGGGAGAGGGAGCATTTTAGAGGCTTCAGTTAGCCGTCTTTACTGTATTAGCTCTTATTCCATAGGCCAAGGAACCCATATAGGGAGTTCTACCAGCTACCAAGTATTGCCTCTTCCAATACACACCCAGGAACAGCAAGTAACCACACTGGACCTGTAAACTCACAGTGAGCTGGAGCAAGGCCAGGGCTCCATTATTCCCCCTCACTCTAATGGACAGGGTGGTGGTGATGGCACTTTGGGTCACCAGACCCTGTCAATTCAGACCCTGAATTGTCAATTCAGACCCTGTGGCCAAAAATTCTGCCAAGTCCTTGGACAAGGACATTCCCCTGTCTCATGCTCAGTTACACAAGTAAATGGTCACAGGTTCTTTTTGGAAAGAACTTGGAGGGAATACTACTGAATACAAATTTGCCATGATGTTCCATGTCCTTTAGTCAATGGCTCAGGTCCAGAAACTGGTTAAGGGATCACGACATTTTACTGGGGGCGGCTGCCTTCAGCCCCCTGATCATCCATCCTTGATTTCTTTTGATTGTCTAAATTGAGTACTACACCCATCTACCTTATACACCCATCTAGGAACATTGTGTTCTATTAACCATCTCCATAATCTTCTGCAGGTCAGGCACTCCTGACTACCACTTGGATTGCCACTAAGATTTTGCTGTTCACTGCAATCATTGCACCCACCTGGGTTCTAAAGGCTGAGCACCGCTGCCTGACCGCTATTATGTCAGGATCCTCTAATCCCCATGGGTATCAGACAGCCCAGCTCTGTAATAGCATATCCTACTGTGCCCCTCCCTCGCGAGCTTCTTCCTTATTGCCTCCATAAAGGATGCTTTCCAGGGCTTCCCGCAGCACAGAGTTGGCTGGTGGGTTTTCTGGCCCCCAGTACTACAAACACTCTGACATGCCCACTCCTCTGGGCCTTTTGATCTCTTCCTTCACCCTCTGCCACAGCAGCTCTGACATTTCTACTTCACTCATGTGGACCTTTGCTTTTCCTACGCTTCTAAAATCCATCTTTAAAGCGTGTTAGCATTACCTCCTAGGTTTCTGGCCAGGCTGTTAAATCCACTCTCATGGGAGAGTACTTCTGTATCAACACCTGCTCTTATCCAACTTCACCTTCCTCCCCTCTTGATCTGGCCCCCTTGGGATTCAGTTCTGTGCCCACTTCCTGCCTGAATGCTATGACCCAGATTCAGCAGATAATCTCCCTCCTCCCTTAGCTAGCCCAGCACACCTGGGATTTGACTCATTGTCCATCAGATAGAGAAGAGGTAGAAGTCAGTTCCTAGGGAGACATGCTTTATCTTGCAGGGCACCTACCTCATTTCAAACGGAGTGCTATCTTCCTAAATGGGGGAACCACTATTTGCCAACTAGAAGTGGATCAGTTCTGGGACTTCCCTGGTGGTCCAGTGGTTAAGACTTCACCTTCAAATGCAGGAGGTGTAGGTTCCATCCCTTGTTGGAGAGCTAAGATCCCACATGCCTCATGGCCAAAAAAAAAAAAAAAAAAGGGAACATAAACAACAGAAGCAATATTGTAACAAGTTCAATAAAGACTTTAAAAATGGCCCACATCAAAAAAGTCTAAAAATAAACTCTCAGGGACTTCCCTGGGGACCCAGTGGGGGTTGGCGGGGGAGAGAAGTAGGTCACTTCTGCAGGTCCGGTGGGTCCAGAAGAATCTGAGAGGTCAAGGCTTTCAATTGCATTTACTCATATATGCCCAGCCCAGGTCTCAGGCTCCTACCACTTTCCTAACAGTGATCTGACCTTGACACACAAGGCCCGTCAGAACTAAGAATCCCACCTTCTCTGGAGCTCTTTACTCTTACCATTATGTCTAAAGCCTGGTCCTCCCTCTGCAGGTGGGAGTTCCTCAAATGCTGCCCAGGCAGTCCTCTGGCTTGTGCCTTTGGCCTGAGTGATTTTTCACTCTGAGACTGTCATTACCCCTTGTGAGTAAATCAATGGGCCTGGCAAAGTTCTTCATTTCCATGGTCCATACATTGACTACTTCCTTCAATTGCCAAAAACACTGCACCAGCCAGGTGCAAATACCTTCCACCCATATCCCAGCCCAGGTCACCAACAGTGAGTGAGTTTTAACCATCACAAGATTATGGCATGCCAGGGACTAAGCTTACTTCTATCCATCAGGTTCACTGATACCTGGCTGGCAAATGGTTCCTCTCCAAATTCCCTTTTCTGCTTCTTAAGACCACTTCTGGCCCAAACTGTCTTGGTTCGGGTTCCCTGAAAGCAGACTCTGAGATGGAGACGGTTTAGCAGGCAGAATTCTGAGAGATAAGAGCTGTAAGAGGACAGGATTGGAAAGAGGGAGTAAATGATCACAATGTGGCTGCAGGCAAGGCCTCAGATGGTCGCACAGGAAGCTCTGAGCTGGGATGGCCCTTCTAGAGGGTTCCAGAATGTGGCAAGGAGGCCAGGGCATGACTTCTCTGCATCAACCACTCACTGGCTGAAGACGGCCCAAAGGTCTGGGCCTTGCCTTGGTGGAGGCAATGACTTGTAGCTAGGAAAATTCCCAGGGAGGGAAGGAGCAGTGAGACACCAGGAGCCAATATTCCCAGCAGCTGGGTTTGTGGGCATTGAAGGGGGGCCAGTAGGAACATGCTTCAGTTCAGTTCAATTCAGTTGCTCAGTCATGTCCGACTCTTTGCAACCCCATGAACCACAGCACGCCAGGCCTCCGTATCCATCACCAACACCTGGAGTCCACCCAAACCGGTGTCCATTGAGTTGGTGATGCCATCCAACTATCTCATCCTCTGTCATCCCCTTCTCCTCCTGCCCTCAATCTTTCCCAGCATCAGAGTCTTTTCAAATGAGTCACCTCTTCGCGTCAGGTGGCCAAAGTATTGGAGTTTCAGCTTCAACATCAGTCCTTCCAATGAACACCCAGGACTGATCTCCTTTAGGATGGACTGGTTAGATCTTGCAGCCCAAGGGATTCTCAAGAGTCTTCTCTAACACCACAGTTCAAAAGCATCAATTCTTGGCGCTCAGCTTTCTTTATAGTCCAACTCTCACATCCATACACGACCACTGGAAAAACCATAGCCTTGACTAGACGGACCTTTGTTGACAAAGTAATGTCTCTGCTTTTTAATACGTGTCTAAATTGGTCATAACTTTCCTTCCAAGGAGTAAGCGTCTTTTAATTTCATGGCTGCAGTCACCATCTGCAGTGATTTTGGATCCCAGAAAAATAAAGTCAGCCACTGTTTCCACTGTTTCCCCATCTATTTCCCATGAAGTGATGGGACCAGATGCCATGATCTTCGTTTTCTGAATGTTGAGCTTTAAGCCAACTTTTTCACTCTCCACTTTCACCTTCATCAAGAGGCTTTTTAGTTCCTCTTCACTTTCTGCCATAAGGGTGGTGTCATCTGCATATCTGAGGTTATTGATATTTCTCCCGGCAAACTTGATTCCAGCTTGTGCTTCATCCAGCCCAGCGTTTCTCATGATGTACTCTGCAAAGAAGTTAAATAAGCAGGGTGAACATGGTTACAATTTATCAAACCATCTCAGCAAGTTCTTGTGAGAACTAAATGAGAGAAAATGTGGTAAGAGCTTAGCAATATGCCAGGTATGTAATGGTTTTCTTTAAAAAGTTACTGGGACTTCCCTGGCAGTCCAGTGGTTAAAGACTCAGTGTTCCCACTGCAGGGGGTGTGAGTTTGATCCCTGGTAGGGGAACAAAGATCCCTTATGCTGCACCGTGTAGCCAAAAAATAACAAAAATTATGAAAACAAAAAGTGTCAGCAGATCTTGTATCTGGTGAGGAGCTCTAAAAAAAAAGGTAACTATTGCTGTTTTTATTTCCAATAATAATTATAGTTTCTGTTTATATCATAATATTTAGCTGAACCATGTAAGTTGTTGACATTTAACCACATTTGACCTACAGGTTTCATATGGCTCATCTGTTAATTAATAAGAATAATTAAATAGTACCTGTTCTACCTACCTTGTAGATTTATTTGAAGATCTACTAGCAAGGGGCATATGTAAAAATGCTTTGTAAAGTATTCTATTAAAATGTCGACACACTAGATTATTGGTCTTATCTTTTACTACCACATCTAAGAGAATGGCTATGTTCAGGCTTCCCCAGCCAAGGATAATAAAGCTATCTTATTTAAAAAAAAAAAAAAAAAAGCTATCTTATTCCCTTTAAATACTTAAATTACAACTAACTTTGAACCCTACAGGCCCTGATGGGAACCCAGCCCCTGCAGAGTGTTCCAGCAATCTTGGAGAGCGCCTCAGTGCTGGGTTACACCAGCCCTAGAACTCCCTCTTTCTATTCTTGCCCTTCAGCTTCGGCAGTGGTCCCACACCCTCTGTGACTTCCCACCTGCCTGGGCATGACCACGCTCTGTGGGTGGTTGCACCAAGGAGCCTTCCACTGGCCTCCTCATAGCCGCTTAGCCCCACGCATGGCCAGGGCCCTTTTCTCAATGCATCATACTTAACAGAAACCAGGCACAGCTTCTAGCATGAGCTGACAAAATTTTAGAGACCGTGGAAGAAGAGTAAAACAAAGAGAAATACTCAAGACCATGATTGATATGGTTTTTCTCAGAGTCTACAGATCCCAGGCTGATACCCAGGTAATCTCACAAGGTCACTGACCTGGCTAGCCCTGGCTAGTTCCATATGGCAGGGCCCAGCCCAGCACCATCTCCAAAGTTTGCTTGGACCGTGCCTTCCATCAAAGGACAGATGCAACTTTCTTTTTTTAGTTTATTTATTTGGCTGTGCCGGGTCTTATTTGTGGCCTGAGGGATCTCCATCTTCATTGTTGTCATTTAGTCGCTAAGTCGTGTCTCTTCGTGACCTCAAGGACTGTAGCCCACCAGCCTCCTCTGTCCTTGGGATTTCCCAGGCAAGAATACTGGAGTGGGTTCCCATTTTCTTCTCCAGGGGATCTTCCTGATCCAGGGATCAAACTTAGGCCTCCTGCATTGCAGGCGGATTTTTCACTGCTGAGCCACTGGGGAAAGCAATCTTCACTGCGGCATGCTAACTCTTAGTTGCAGCATGTGAGGTCTAGTTCACTGACTAGGGTTCAAACCTTGGTCCCCGGCCTTGGGAGCATGAAGTCTTAGCCACTGGACCACCAGGGAAGTCCCCAGATGCAACTTTCGTAAAGCACGGACAGAGGAGGAGAGAGAGAAACTTCCCTGTCATCCCCAGGGCTCACATCTTGAGTCCTCAGTTTCTGCTCCAGGATATTGTCCTCTTAGGATGACTGGCATTAGGAATTTTTCTTTAATGGCATTTACCCTCCCCCTAAGGTCATGGCCTTGCTCTTTGCAAATTGCAGAATGATTACAGGAATACAGACGGTCCAAGATCAGTGCAGTCCAGAATATTGTGTATATATCATGTACGTCCAGTCCAGGCTGGTCCAGGCCCTTTTCACAGTTTCTGTTCCAGGTGACAATCAGGTTCAAATGTGCTTTCTGCAGTCCTCTGGAATGGAGTTCCTCAAATCTTCTGAAACATCCATTCAAAGCACCCACAGTTCCATAAAGAACAAGCTACAGTTTATGGCCCAGTGTACTCTTGATCAAGACAGACCCAGCAAAACTTTCCACCCTACACACACCCCAAAGAGCATAGTAATAGCTGGGTGCCAACTACATACACCACACACACAAGACCCCTACTCTCAGGAACTTCCCCACCAGGAGGGGTAAAAGACGTTAACAGGTCAGCCTATCAGCAGAACCCCAGTTAAAGGAACAAGGGCCCATCCATTTGACGGAAGGCTGCAACAGACCAACTGTGCTTTTTATTATGTGCTTCGAGAGAATTGTGGTCAGCAGCTTCTGAAATAGCTGCTGGTGATCCAGCCTCCCAGGATTTACATCCGTGTATAATCCCCTCCTTGTGTATGTGGATGATTATGGTGGTTAGGGTGGGGATGGGGAACAGCTGGACCTAATACCTTTTTCCAACAGCTAGAATACAACAAAGGCCTTGGAGGTCACTCAGAGATTGGACTTTCAAAAGCTAGGGACTTCCAATTTGCTCACTCTCTTCTCAGGGCACTTACCCTGATGATGTAAGCTGCCATGTTGGAGAGGCAGCCAGGTCCTGCAAGGGAAGAAGCCAAGGGTCTGGCAGCTCCTAAGGGACTGAATCCTACCCACAACTTGGCATCTGATCCCAGCTGACACCTTGATGGCAGCCTGGGAGAGGCCCTGAACGGAGGACCCAAGTAAGCAGTTCTAACCTATAGAAACTGAGATGTAAATGTTGTCAGAAGCCACTGAGTTCAGAGGTAATTTGTTATGTAGCAAGATAATTACGATGGGAATAATCTTCAAGGTGTGTTCTTAAGTAGAAAAATCAAGGTGCAGAAAAATGTCTGTTATATGTTTTTATTTGTATAAAAGGGGAGAAATATTTCCATTGTGTGTGTGATCCATATATATATATTTGCTTCTATATGCATAAAATATTTCTGGAGTGATATGCATTAAATTCAGAACACACATTGCCTTCTGGGAGGTCTAATGGTTGGTGGAGGGAGAATTTTCCCTGTACACCTTTTAGATCTTGATTTTGTATCGGGTGAAACTGTTGACAATTCAAAAAGTAAGCACAATTTTTTTTAAAAAAGAATCAGTCAATAAACCACCCAGGAAAAAGAAAATGAAGATAAGGTTTTTTAAAAAAAACAATTAAACTTTAAACTGAGGAGCTCTTATTGATTTGTACCTACCTCTTGTTCCCCACATCCAAGTGCTGTCAACTCTCAGAATATCTCAAATCTGCCCCACTTCTCTTTTTAAAATTTATTTGTAATAGAATTTTTTAAAGTCACACTCCATTTATAGTCATTACAAAATATTGGACATATTCCTCAGGTTATATAATACATCCTTTATAGCCTGTCTTACACCCAAGAGTTTGTACCCCTTAATCCCTCCCCATCTCCCCACTGGTAACCACTAGTTTGTTCTCTATGTCTCTGAGTCTACTTCTTTTTTGCTATATTCATTAGCTTGTTGTTTTCTAAAGATTCCACATTTGAGATATAATACAGTATTTATCTTTCTCTGTCTGACTTATATGCCCTCCAAGTCCATCCATGTTGTTGCAAACAAAATTTCATTCTTTTTATGGCTGAGTAGGGTGTTCTTTGGAAAAATGATGCTAAAGCTGAAACTCCAGTACTTTGGCCACCTCATGCGAAGAGTTGACTCATTGGAAAAGACTCTGATGCTGGGAGGGATTGGTGGCAGGAGGAGAAGGGGACGACAGAGGATGAGATGGCTGGATGGCATCACTGACTTGATGGACGTGAGTCTGAGTGAACTCCGGGAGTTGGTGATGGACGGGGAGGCCTGGCGTGCTGCGATTCATGGGGTCGCAAAGAGTCGGACATGACTGAGCGACTGAACTGAACTGAACTGAACTGAGTATTCTTTTGTGTGTGTGTGTGTTCTCTGCTGAAGAAGGGATCAGCCACCCACTCCAGTATTCTTGGGCTTCCCTTGTGCTCAATTGGTAAAGAATCCACCTGCAATGTGGGAGACCTGGGTTCGATCCCTGGGTTGGGAAGATTCTCCTGGAGGAGGGAACAGCTACCCACTCCAGTATTCTGGCCTGGAGAATTCCATGGACTGTATAGTCCATGGGGTCGCAAAGAGTCAGACACAACTGAGTAACTTCCTCTTTCACTTTCATGCAGAAGAGGAATTGCTGGATCATATGGTAGTTCTATTTTGAGCTTTCTGAGAAGCCTCCATACTGTTTTCCTCAGTGGCTGCACTAATTTACATTCCTACCAACAGTGTACAAAGGTTCACCTTTCTCCACATTCTCCTAATATTTGTTATTTGTGTTCTTTTTGATGACAGCCATTCTGACAGGTGTGAAGTGATAGCTCGTAGTGATTTTAAAACTGTCCCAAGTCTCTCTTTCCATTTTCTCTCCTACTACCCTGGACCAAGCCACAAGCATCTTTTTCCTGGCCTATTGTAATAGCTTCCTAGTCGTTCTCTCTGCTTCCTCCCGTTACCTCCTTTCCTGGTTACATTGCTCCCCTTCTTCATAGTGGAGCTTCCTGGTCAAATGTTCACTTTTCCTTTTAAAGTGAATTTTGGTATAGGAGATAGCTTGCAAGTACAGAAATACTCTTGAAGAAACAAAGGGAGGGGACTTCGCTGGTGGTCTAGTGGTTAAGATGCTGCTCTTCCAGTGTAGGTGGTACAGATTTGATCCCTGGTCAGGGAACTAAGATCCCACATGCAGCAAAAAAAAAAAAGAAAAAGAAAATGCAAAGGGAAAAGGGAACTGCTATGTATTAGGTGCTTATGTAAAGCAGATTTTACATATAATGCTATTTAATCTTCGTAACAGCCTTATGGCGTGGGCGTAATTACTGTCCCCATTTTACAGACAAAGACAGTTGAGGTCAAGGCTACAGTATTATGTCCATGGGTACTATCTGCTTAGCATCCCCTTCTCTCGGGAATGATCTCTTCTTTTCTCCATCCATCTGCTTATTGTAGGAACGACCACCATCTGCAAATATCCTGCCTCCTGGTCACATCTGATTCATTCAGGTACAGGCAGCTGACCCAGTCTGGGCAGCAGAGCACTTCCTATCCTGCAGAGACCCCTTCCCCAGCTGCCAACAGCTGCAGAGAGACTCAGTAAACTGGATCGGAGAAGAGCCTTTGATGCACAGCACCCTCAGCTGAGAAGATGCTGAACTCTCATGATCAAAATTCCATGGTGTTGAACCAAAGAAACTGGCTACTACTCCCCTTTCTGCCCTGAAATTGAGTTTGTCACTTTCTCTGCACTTCGGTATTGTGTTTGTGAAATAACAGGGTGGAGGCCAGAAGGGTGGTTTGGATTGGAAGAGTTAATCTCCAAGGACCCTAACTCTTCTGTGCAACCTTGAGAACGCTATATCCCTACTCCGAGCCTCAATTTGCTCAACTGAGAGTTGGAGATGGCAGTGGGGGAGGTGGGGAATGGATGAGACAATCTCCTGAAGGACTTTCTAGTTCAGAAAATTAAGGGCTCTTCACATCAGAGGTAAGTGGCTGCCCTCCTTCTCAACAGGAGAGATGTCTTTCCCCCTAACTTCTGGCTGAGCCCCTCCAGGCTCTTTAATAAGAGGGTGGCGGACCTTCTAATCTGGGAAGGGGCCGATTTCACTCAGAACAAATGAACCACAGAGACAAAAACCATCTGTGGTGTGGTGGAGACCCTGCCAGAGTCCCCTTAGCAGCCTGCCTCTTGCCAAGACCCCAGCCCCCAACCCCAGCCCTCTCAGCAACCCCTCTCCCCATCCCAGATTTGATTAAATGTTACATTTCCCATCATGCAGTCGGGCCTTCTGCTGTGAGGTTACTAGCTGCTCTTAAGAGTTCTTTATACAACTCCACTTGGGCTCCCAGCCACCAAATTCTTCCTGCTCATGCATTACTTAAATTAGCTAAGGATGTTGGCATTTAGAGCCAAACGCCAGCATTTATCTCAGAAGGCGGCCTCACGATGGCCATGGCTGTACTTTGAGTGCTGCACTCCTCTGCAGACAGCTCTTTGTAATGTAAGGTGTTACACAAGCTCTTGCTGTATCTATAATTCTGCATATTTTTATGATTAGCTGACTAGGAGTACATACATTCCACGGCCGGCCTCCCGTATAACAATTGGTCCAGGAGACAAGAAATCACATTCCAACAACTTTTGTTCCCTAGCTCCTTTTCAGATGACTCCACCTTGACTCCTGGCTGAAACAGAGCAAGTCTAGTGCCCTCCACTGCCCAGGACACCAAGAGGCCCTCACACATGTGTGGCCTGTGACAGTTTATGAAAGTTTCACTTACGCTCCTCATACTTCTGTGGTTGCTATTTTACAGATGAGGAAACTATGTCTCACAAAGAAAAACTGTCAATTTATAAGGCAAAGCACACATTGGTAATCATTCTCACAATGCAGCCAAATTTCTTGAGTCTAGGGCTTTCCCTGCTATATCACAACTGAAAGGAAAAGAAACCAGCTTTCAGAAATGGATGCCTACTCAAGACGGTCTATAACAGACGTTAGGGCAAGGCTCAGCTGCTATAATAGAGAGACCTGATAAAACTATGGTTTAGGGAGCAGAAAAGCCTATTTTTCTCTCCTGTAATACTCCACGATGCCTGGCAGCTCAGCTGCACGCAATTTGTCAACACCCAGGTTCCTTCCAACTTGTCACTCTACCATCTCCAGAGCCCTTTTATAATCTATTTGCATGACTGATGCTGGTTTTGCAGCCACATCTGGGTTGCAGTTGGTGGGAAGGAAAAGAGGGGGAGACACGCCCATCATTTTAAGGCCTGAGCCCCCTAATGCTACATATCATTACCCCTCATATTCCACTGGAGAGAATTTGGTCACAGGGCTACCCTTAACCACAAAAGGGAAAGAGAAATATGATCTAGCTACATGCCCAGGAAAGAAGGGGGATGGATTTGGCAGGGTGACTGGCAGAATCTCCCACATAAAGCATTGAAAGTCTCCAACTATTTTTCATACTCTTCTTCACCTCCTCCCAAGAGAATAACTCTCTCTCTCACTTGCCTCCTTGTACCTAAAAATCAACCATTTAAGGGCCACCTTTGGGTTTTGAAGGCCCTTTGGTCTTCTAGAAATCTTTTTTGCATGTGTGTGCAATTTTTTAAATACTTATGTGTCTATTTTGTTATTATTTTTTGGCTGGATCCAGTCTTAGTTGTAGCATGTGGGGTCTTTGGCTCAGTAGCTGGGGCGCATGGGCTCTCTGGTTGAGGTCTGTGAGCTCAGTAGTTGCCACACGGGCTTAGTTGCCCCACTGAGGGTGGGATCTTTATTTAGTTCCTCAACCAGGGATCAAACCCATGTTCTCTTCGTTGGAAGGTGGATTCTTAACCATTCACTGTACCACCAGAAAAGTCCCTGTGCCAATTTTAAATATAATTTTATTTAAGATGTTGCTTTTTTCACTTACAATACAGTGCTTATAAAGTGCAATAATATTTCCTTTCCCTGTGTAAATATTCATATCCAAGTGTCAGGAATGCCCAGTTATGTACTATAGCAGCTCAACTTTAAAAGCATCATGAAATTTACTATCAATTTGGGTCCTTCAGTGTTTTGTGTGGAATGATGCTAAACCCATATGCTAGGTTAGCTTAATCAATCTCTTCAATGGTGTGCCCAGAGGAGGCACCCCCAGATGGAGGAGCTCCACCACCAGGGAAGCCCTCCAGGCCTGCCTCCTGCACTCTGGTACAGCATGGTACCAATGGGGTAGCAGACTTTTTCCAGCTCCTTCTCCTGATGTTCAAATTCTTCCTTCTTAGCAGTCTGATTCTTATTAAGCCAGTTGATTATTTCATTACATGTATCAAGAATCTTTGTCCTCATCATTGATCTTGCCTTGAAGTTTTTCATCTTCAGCAGTAGCTTTCATGTTGAAAGAACAAGATTCAAGCGAATTCTTAGAAGACAACTTGTTCCACAGAAGCGCATCTTCATCTTTGTACTTCTGGACCACTAGCTACCATTATTTAAATATTTTTTCATTCTTTCAACAAGCATCCATCCTCTGTAATGAGCACCTAATAGTACCATCTTTAATCCTCAAAATACTCCATTAAAAGAGTGTCATTATCCTCTTTTTATAAGTGAAGAAACTGAGACTCTGGAAAATGGAGTGGCTGATCCAAGATAGAATCAGAAACCAAACCTGGTTCTGTCTAACTCCAAAGCCCTAACTGTTTCTGCCACGTCGTAATGATATGTTTTCTTCATCACTATAGCTTTTCTTCTTATCCAGAAACACCTTCTGAAGACTGTGTACTGGTCCAAAAACAAGGTCTGAGGGACCACAGGAGACAGGCTGATGAGAGTTTGATGTTTCTTTATAGACCCCCATGTTACCACAAGAACAGTGTGGGCCCCAGGACAGTAGCATATTGCTTGCGTGCTCAATCACTCAGTTGTGTCCTACTCTTTGCGACCCCATGGACTGTAGCCCGCCAGACTCCCCTGGCCCCAGGATTCTCCAGGCAAGAATACTAGAGTGGGTTGCCATTTCCTTCTCCAGGGGATCTACCCAACCCAGGGATCGAACACGCATCTCCTGCATCTCCTGCAGTGGCAGGCAGATTCTTTACCACTGAGCTACTGGGGAAGTCCCAGTAGTAGCATGTTGGGAGCCTGTGCTGTGGTTGCCATCCAGAAACTCTCCAGGGCTGTGACCCAGACTCTTCACATTAAATATAATTCTTAACAAAACCAAAGCACATGTTTTGGTTCCAGATATTGTCTGACAGAAAAGACTAATCAAATAAGAACAACTTTTTTCACAATCCTTGGGAAAGCCCACTTCTATAATAACCCATAGACCAACACAACTTTCAGCCCATGTCCATTGTGGTTTTGGACAATCTTGTAATTAACTTCCAGGATGTTGATACTGGGCCCAGCAGTGAGGAGGAGGGGTTGTATATTTAAAGTCTTCAAGTAACGGACTTATTCTCTGTCTGCATCAATCAGCACAGGCAGAGAATCCAGACTAAATGGAACTCAAGGGTTGTCTAGAATGAGACCCATACAGGGTTGCGTTTTTTCCTTACTGTATACATCCCAGCCTTGGATCCATTCACTTCCAAGCTACCACTGTATCTTTGGGCTACTCCTGAAACCTCAAAATTTTTCATTCAATTCAACTGACACCTGTTTCTTGAACACCTTCATCTGTTGCCACTGATATTCCCTCTTGCATCATTTTAAGTAAATCTAAGGTTTCATTGATGGCTCAGTGGTAACGAATCTGGCTGCCAATGCAGGAGACAAGGGTTTGATCCCTGATCCCACATGCCATGGAGCAACTAAGCCCGTGCACCACAACTATTGAGCCTGTGCTCTAGAGCCCGGGAACTGCAACTGCTGAGCCACAATCACTGGAGCCCGCATGCCTAGAGCC
>NW_011494606.1:4211585-4215170 GCF_000754665.1 Bison bison bison
AGAAAAGCCACTACAATAAGAAGTTCAAATACCACAATGAAGTAACCCCTACTCACTGCAGCTAGAGAAAAGCCCATGCAGCAACAAAGACCCAGCACAGCAAAATATGTATATATATATATATATATATAAAATAAAGCAAATCTAGTTCCCCTCCCATGTGACAGCTTTTTACATATATAAGGATATGCATATCCCTGTTTCCCAGAAGCTTCTCTTCCTTAGTGAATATCCCAGCTCCTTTAACTTTTTCTTGGATAACCACCCTGAGTTTCCTAACCCCACAAGCACCTGATCCTCCCTCCACAGAAGGATTTCCTTACATGTTGCCCAAGAGGCAACCCACTTGACATTTTGTCCAACTCCCTTATATTGGTCAGAAATATAAATCCAATTCAAATGAAAGTAAGACTAATAACAAATAAGTGGGGAGGTGTTAAGAATGTATTGGCTCACAAAGCTGACAATTCCAGGAACTAGATCTTTGCCTTTAGGCATGGCTGGATCTAGGGAAGCAGTGTTATAAGAACTCAGTTTCATTTTGTCCATCTCTTAATTCTGATTTCTTTAGGGTTGTCTTCATTCTCAAACATAAACTTTCAATGAAGTAAGTCATCATAGCTCAAGGTTAACATTATCTCAGTTCTATAGCATAGTTGAATAGCTGCATTTTCCCCCATGATTGCAGCAAAAGTTTCTGGGTGTTATTGGCAAGCCTGGGTTGCTTGTGTTTCCTTGAAGTCAGAGGATAAGATGAATCCCTCAGAACCACATAGACTGAAAATGGGGAGGGGAAACTCCCGAATGGAAAATCTCATTGCTATTATCAGCTAAAGGGGGAGTATGGAAGAGAGCAGAGGTAAAACATTCTCTGACATAAATCATACCAGTGTTTTCTTAGGTTAGTCTCCTAAGACAATAGAAATAAAAACAAAAAAAGCAAATGGGACCTAATCAAACTTACAAACTTTTGCAGAGCAAAGGGAACGATTAAAAAACATCATAAAGACAACCTACGGACTGGGAGAAAATATTTGCAAATGATGTACCCGACTAAGGCTTAGTCTCCAAAATATACAAATAGCCAAGACATGGTAACAACCTAAATGTCCACTGACAGATGAATGGATAAAGAAGATGTGGTACATATATACGATGGAATACTACTTAACTATAATAAAGAATGAAATAATGCCATTTGCAGCAACATAGATAGGCCTAGAGATGATCATACTAAGTGCTCAGAAAGAGAAAGACAAATACCACATGAAATCACTTATATGCAGAATCTGAAACACTGCACAAATGAGCCTATCTGCAAAACGGAAACAGGTTCACAGACATAGAGATCAGACTTGTGGGTGCCAAGGAGGAGGCAGAGAGAGGGATGGACTGGGAGTCTGCGGTTAGCAGATGCAAACGATCATGTTTAGAACGCATAAACGAGGTCCTGCTGTACAGCACAGGGAATATATCCAAACTCCTGGGATAAACCAGAAAGGAAAAGAATATTAAAAAAGGATGTATATATCTATATAACTGAGTCTTTGCTGTACAGCAGAAATTAGCACAACACTGTCAATCAACTCTACTTCAAAAGAAAAAAGAAAAAGGGGAGCAAATGATGTGCAGAAAAACACCACTGAAAATAGATATCATTCCATCACTTTTACCCTCTCAGCCACATGTTTTACTATCTTATCTTTCCATCCCCCAGAGTGTTCAGCACAGTGGGAGCTAAAAATTGCTTGCTGAATGTACAAGTCATGCTCAGTGAAGAAGACCAGCTCTATGCAAAAAAAAGGAAATTGCCTCAACAGGAGGCCAGTTACTCAACAAATATGTTTTGAATGCTTACTCTGTGACCAGGCACTGCTCTCGATGAACCAGCAAAACAGAGTTCTTGTCCCCAAGGACCTTACTTTCCAGTGGGGGTGGGAGGGGAGACAGTAATGATCATAAGTAAACGCACAAATAAATAGACAAAATGCACATGACAGGAAATGCTGGCATAGATGAACCTTGAAGAAATTATGCCAAGTGAAATAAGCCAGACACAAAGTAACAAAGCCTGTATGAGTCCATCTATATATGGTACATAGAATAGTCAAATTCATAGGGACAGAAAGTAGAATGGTGGGTACCAGGGGATGGAGAAGCAGTGAATGAGGAGTTAGTGTCTAATGAGGACAGTTTCAGATGGGGAAGATGAAAAAGTTCTGGAGATGGATGGTGGTGATGGTTTGACAACAATATGAATGCACTGACTGTCATTGAATTGTACATTTCAAAATGGTTAAATTTCATGAGGTACATTTTTTTAAAAAGGTAAATGATAAGAAACAAGAAGCAGGAAAAAGAGGAATTCCCTCATAGCTCAGTTGGTAAAGAATCCGCCTGCAATGCAGGAGACCTCAGTTTGATTACTGGGTCAGGAAGATCCCCTGGAGAAGGGATAGGCTACCCACTCCAGTATTCCTGGGCTTCCCTTGTGGCTCAGCTGGTAAAGAATCCACCTGCAATGCGGGAGACTTGGGTTCCATCCCTGGGTTGGGAAGATCCCCTGGAGAAGGGAAAGGCTACCCACTCCTGTATTCTGGTCTGGAGAATTCCGTGGACTGTATAGTCCATGGAGTCACAAAGAGTTGGATACGACTGAGCAACTTTCTTCTTCTGGAGAAGAAAATGTTATATTAGACAAACAGTCAGGAAAACTCTTTCTTACAGATTGATTGGATATTGAAGCGGAGTCCTGAATGAGGAAGTAAGTGGTTCACTGACTCTGGGGCATGGGCTGGGGGCTGGGGGCTGGGGGAGGGGAGAATGTGCCAGGCAGAGCAACAGTAAATGCAATGGCCCTGAGGCAGCGGCGATGAACTTGGTGAGAACAGTGCGGAGGGTAGTGCTGCTGGGATTCTACGAACAGGGAAGACCAGCTGGAGCAGAGATCCAGGGATCAGATCTCACAGGGCCTTGAAGGCCACAAGAAAAGCTTTGGGTTTTACTTTAAGGAGCTGGGAAACCATGGAAAGGCTTGACTAGCTTAACATGGTCACCCTCCCTCCCACCCCTTTTATTTATTTGGCTGCAACGGTCTTAGTTGTGGCACGAGGGACCTTTCGTCTTTGCGGCATGCGTGATCTTTACTTGTGGCGTGTGAACTCTTAGAAGCGGAATGCAAACTCTTAGTTGTGGCATGTGGGATTTAGTTCCCTGACCAAGGATCGAACGCAGGCCCCCTACACTGGGAGCGAGGAGTCTTAGCCACTGGACCACCAGGGAAGTGCCTCCCCAACTTTTTAAAAAATTTTCCAAAGTACGGAAAGTAGGAAAACGCATACTAGTGAAACCACGCAGGACTCTGTGGGGCTCCTGAGCCTGGAAACCTTTCTGGGTCCCCCAGTTCTTGTTTGTAGAGAACAGACTCCAGCCTCCATGACCGTCCCCGAGTCCCAAAGGGCCGATTCAAACAGCTGCTAATCTAGGAAGGGAGGGGATGCAGAGACAAGGAAGGAGCAGCCAAGAAATAATAGTACAGCCTTGGGGCAGGGTCCTATTTCTGCCTCAAGGAATACACAGAACAAT
>NW_011494606.1:4215270-4233351 GCF_000754665.1 Bison bison bison
AAGAAACAATAGTGTAGTCTTGGGGCAGTGTCCTGGTTCTGCCTCAAGGAATACACAGAACAACATGTGTGAGCTTTTTGCAGAACTAAGACCCTCAACAAATGGAAGGTGTTAACCTTCTTCACAGAGAAGGCAATGGCACCCCACTCCAGTACTCTTGCCTGGAAAATCCCATGGACAGAGGAGCCTGGTGGATTGCAGTCCATGGGGTCGCTAGGAGTCAGATATGACTGAGCAACTTCACTTTCACTTTTCACTTTCATGCACTGGAGAAGGAAATGGCAACCCACTCCAGTGTTCTTGCCTGGAGAATCCCAGGGATGGGGGAGCCTGGTGGGCTGCCGTCTATGGGGTCGCACAGAGTCGGACACGACTGAAGCGACTTAGCAGCAGCAGCAACCTTCTTCATTCCAGAGGAGACCACCTGAGGCCGGATTAAAGGAGTGCAGGCCCTGCATGCACCTGAAGGTTGTCAGCAACCCCACCCTCGAACTGGTGCTATAAAACTCCTCACCGAATCCTCCTGGGTTGGGACACACAGTTTTGAGACATTAGCCCACTGTGTTCGCCTTTGCTTGGCAAAACAATAAAGCTCTTCTTTTCTACTTCACCCAAAACTCTGTCTCTGAGATTTGATTCAGTGCCAGTGCACAGAGGCCGAGTTTTCAGCATCTCTGCCACCTGGATTTAATAATTATTAACATCCTCCCATGTTTGCTTCACCCTTTTAACCTTTGCTGAGTTTTTGAAAACAAATTTGTAGACATTGTGACATTTCATCATAATTAAATATGCATCTCTTGAAAAAGGCATTTCCTACATAACCACGATTTTGTTCCTAACAAAATTAACGATTCTTTCATATCTGTATTCAAATTTCAACAATTGTTCATAATTTGGTTTAACTCGGGATCAGACATTGCATTGTTTTAGTGTTTCCTAAATATTTTAAATCTTGGACAGTCTCTCACTTCACTCCCCTTCTTATCATGCTTTGATTATCAAAGAGGTTAGGGCAGTATCCTATGGAATGTCTATATCCTGGTGTTGTGACTTATGTGTTTAAAGACCATCCCCCCACCACCACCACAGACTGTAAAGGGCAAGGATGGAGGCCAAGAGACCAGTTGGGGGAGTGGGGTATGCTCATTGCAGTAACAGCAAATTCTAGGTACACAAGGATAACAGAACAAGAACGGAAACAATTGGGGGAAAGAGTTGTCCATGTGCTAGGAGGGTGAAAAGCTGATAGAGGGATCCAGTCTGTCTTATCAGGGTAGGAAAAGCCAGCTCTTTTTGGCTGCACATTCATGACACCATGAGAAGTAAGCCCATTCACCCTGTAGAAACCCAGAAACTGGGGGCACCAGGTAATTCAGAATGCTAAAAATAAGAGGCTTTGTTGACAATGACACTGAAGAGTTCCTTCAAAAAATACACTGCCTACACTGTTCCCTTGAGTGTGGCCCACCATTGACAATCCTGTCTATGAATATAGAAATTCCATAAAACTTTTCAGGGACTCACTCTTTAATAAGAATAAACAAAGGTTTCTAGTAAAGTTGAAGAAAGCCTCCAACATTAAAGACAGAAAAAAACAGAAAATAAGAGCTTAGAGGAAACAAGGACAGTGAAGAGAGCAGAATGAAACAAAACAATCACAGCCGTACTTAATATCTTCAGAAGAGTAAGAGAAGACCCTGTGAATGTCTAAAAAGAACATGCTACAATAAAAACAACAAAGAACAAGACAAAAAATAATTTAAATAGAAGGATTGGAAGTTACAGTCTAGGAAATTTCCCAAAAAAGGAAATTAAAAAGAAAAAGAGAAAAAATAAAAGAAAACTAAGGTTTCAATCCAACGATTAAAACCTAATGAATTTTTTTAGAGCTTCAGAAAGCTAGAACAGAGAAAATGAAGTTAGGAAATTATAAAAGAAACATCACAAAGAAATTTCTCAGAACTAAGGGATATGAATGTTCAAATTAAAAGGGTCTACTGAGTGCCTGGCACAATAACTAGAAATTAGGCCTCACCAAGTTACATCACATTGAAATTGAAGAATTTTAGGAATAAAGAGAAGAACATAAAAACCTCTAGAGAAGAAAAAACATATTGTAGACAAAGAACTGAGTATCCAAAAGTTATTAGAATTCCAATAACCTGTATGTTTTAAAATAGTGACCAAAAAATTATTTCCAATCTAGAATTCTACACCCTGAAAGCTATCACTCAAGACTACTGATGGTAGATTAAAAACATTTTCAGATATATTAAATTTCAAAATTTTACCTCCCATATACATTTTCTAAAGTAGTTACTAGAGGATGTGCTCCAGCAAAAGGAGGAAGTAAGTCAGACAAAAAGACATGGGATCTAGGTAAAAGAAATCCAACACAGAAAAGAGATTAAGTGGATTTCTCCTTTCTTCCTAGGATAAGAGCTGAACCCAAGCCCAAAGGGAATACCCAGACCATGTTGGAGCAGGAAGCTGGAGGGCTCTGGGAGGGGCTTCAGTAAAACAATGGCACTTGGGGAAAAAAATATTTAACCATGTAGAAAATTATCTGAGAGAAGCTGTTGAAAGTCAAGGAACTATACAAATGAAGAAAAATAATGCAATAGTTATCAATTCCACATAAAAACAAAAGTTGTCTGAGAAAGGAAATAGGAAATATCACTTGGTATACTACTTGGCTCAGCAGAGAATAGTATTTACTCAGTCACAATAATGCAAACATTGAATATTGATTTAACTGATAATTATGCTATAACTTGGGGCTTCCCTAATAGCTCAGATGGTAAAGAATCTGCCTGCAGTGCAGGAGGCCCCAAGTTTCATTCCCTGGGCCAGGAAGATCCCCTAGAGAAGGGCATGGCCACCTACTCCAGCATTCTTACAGAGGAGCCTGGCAGGATACAGTCCATGGGGTCAAAAGCGTCAGATATGACTGAATGACTAATACTATGCTATGAGTCTATTAAGATAACTAGGTAGGAGAAATAACTGCAAGAGAGTAAATAACAGAAGTACAGTCTTAATCCGCTCTAGTAGAAGATTAATGAGCAATGCTTAAAATGATAAATTAAGAAAATTAAAAATTATAAGTTTTAAGAATTAGAACATGTATCAGCAAACTACAGTGCACAGGTCAAATCTGTTTTTGTAAATATAGTTGTATTGGGAAATATCAATACTGACTCAATTTACCTACACTGCTTTCTACTTAAGAGTAGAACGGTTGCAACAAAGAACTCCTGCATATAAAGAACCATTTATATGAGCCTCAAAGCTGAAAACATTTACTATGCAGCCTTTATAGAAAAGTTTCGCCCTTGTCCAGAAAAAGTAAACCCTGATTTCAAATAATGGAGATCAATACATAATGAAGTAGCTAAAGGGTTAAGGGGTTGTTTGAGATACACTATTTTTGTTATAAATCTCGAAATACTAGCTGACTTTTTAAATTATGTACATTACTACTTTTAATAAAAAATAAGAAATTGTTTTTAAAGGGTTGTCCTGATGTCCCTGGAGGGACAGAGAGGGAGACCCTGGGCTAATATCAGGGTTTGTGCCTGAGCCTTGCCCTGGTGTCTGTAGCTCTTTGCCAGCTGTCCATCTAAATGGCATTGAGTGAGTCAGAGCTGCCTGGCCAGAGTTTCATAGGAACTGAACATAGAACCATAGATATCAGACTTGGGAAGAACCACTCTGGGCCAGCCTCCTGCCCATTAATAATAGCCTTTATTAATATTGTCAATAGCATCAGTGAATGGCAGTGTAGTAGTGAAGTGGTCTAAGCAGCATGAGCTCTACTGCTAGACTGCCTAGCTTCATAAAACTCAGGCTCTCCTCTAATTAGCTATGGTATGGGTAAGTCATCTAATTTCTCTGTGCCTCAGTGTTCTCATTGCTGCTGCTGCTGCTAAGTCACTTCAGTCGTGTCCGACTCTGTGCGACCCCATAGACGGCAGCCCACCAGGCTCGCCCGCCCCTGGGATTCTCCAGGCAAGGACACTGGAGTGGGTTGCCATTGCCTTCTCCATTTCTCATTGCTAATTGAGGCTAATGCTGCTTCCTTATAGTGTGGTGAACTTAATTCAACTAATACATGTGATGCTGAAATCTCAGCCTCTGTGCACCAGGGCCAGACCAAATCTAAGAGACAGAGTTTTGGGTGAAGTAGAAAAGAATAGCTTTATTGCTTTGCCAGGAAAAGGGGGACAGGATGGGCTTATGCCTCTCGAAAACCGTCTGTTCCAATCTGGAAGGATTCAGTGAGGAGTTTTATAGCAAAGAGTTCAAGGGTAGGGTTACTGATAAGATTAGGGTATGTGCAGGGCCTGCGCTCCTTTAGATAATTTGATGAGTAATCTTCAGGTAATCTGCTGAGTTTCTATGGTTCCTTTCATCTAGAATGAAAAATGCTGACATCTCCCATTTATTGGTGGTTTT
The DNA here is from genome assembly GCF_000754665.1 of Bison bison bison. Classification (NCBI taxonomy): domain Eukaryota; kingdom Metazoa; phylum Chordata; class Mammalia; order Artiodactyla; family Bovidae; genus Bison; species Bison bison. The sequence continues at coordinate 4,219,732 of NW_011494606.1, forward strand.
AGTTCTGCTGCTGCTGCTGCTGCTGCTGCTGCTAAGTCGCTTCAGTCATGTCCGACTCTGTGCAACCCCATAGACAGCAGCCCACCAGGCTCCCCCGTCCCTGGAATTCTTCAGGCAAGAACACTGGAGTGGGTTGCCATTTCCTTCTCCAGGTTTTAGTTCTACAAAACCTCAAAAGATATTGCTACCTGTATCCCTTGCGATGGCACCAGGACCCTGCCCCAAGGTGGTATCACTGTTTGTTGGATATTCTTTCCTTGTCTCTGTATCCCTCTCCCTTCTCTAATCAGCGACTGTTTGAATCCGTCCTTCAGAACTCAGGGAAGTTCATGGAAGCTGTTCCCTACAAACAAGGAACAGTGGACATGGAAAGGCTTTGGCTCAGGAGCCCCACAGGGTCCTGCTTGGTTTCATATGTAATTCATATAAGCCTAATGAACACTGGCTATTGGTATTCCCACTTTCCCAAGTGACATAAATGAGGTCCAGAGAAGGAAAGTGGCATGTACTATACCACACAGCAGATGAGAGGCAGAACTAGGCCTAGTGCCCAGGACTCTTGTCTCAGTGCAATGCTCTCTCCTGGCACCACTCCAAGTTGCTTACATAAACCTAAAGCACTTCTGGAAAGATACACAAGAAATGAACGACAGTGGTTACCTATGGGAGGGTGGAGACTGGAGGATGGGAGTCAGAGTAGGAGATTTTATTTTCCCTTAAAAAATTTCAAACCATCTATTATTAACACAAAACTAGGAAACAAATTAAATAAATGAGCTTAATGCCTTTCTCATGGCAGAGATCAAATAAGATAACAAAAGCAGAAGTCTTTTCTACGTGAAAGTGATAGCCAGATATAAAGGGCTATTCCTAGTAATTACAGTGCTTTTTAGTAAAGGCAAACTTTGCTGTGGATTTGTGGGATGAATTGTACGAAAGGGCATACATTTCAGGACATGCATTAGCCAGGGCCTCCTCTATAGAGACAGAGTAGGTTTCCTTGGCCACAGGGGAAGCCACCTTGGAGTGCAGTGGAAATTTCCACCTTGCAAGTCAAAGGCCTCTCCCCCCACTGGCTCTCCAACATCCAGCACTTAGCATCCAGGCCCCCAGTTGGACAACTCTTCTGGAAAACATGATTAAGGCTGAAGAAACTGGGGGTTTTATTGGGGATGACAGTGAGGGCCACAGTTTGTTTTTCAAGGGAGGGAACTAAGTCCCAGAAATAGCTGAGCCCGAGCTGGCAGGCGGCTGGCAAAGAGCAGGAGGCTCCAGGGCAACGCTCCCAGGCCATGTTGACTTTGGACGGGCTGCCTGAGCATTGTAAACAATTGCAGAAATGATTTCCTACCCTGGCAAAAGTCTTGTTTGGACAAGGGGTCTCCCCCCTCTTTCTTTAAAAGGCAGTTTTATCATTTGTTTGCAAAAATGCTCAAACCCCTCTTTCTTTTCTTGTTCCCTCTGTGGCTCTGGTCTCCCCCAGAGCCAGATGAAAAATCTTTGTGTTTCTTTAATGTTAACCAAACCCCCACTCCTCCTTTTTTAAACTGTTCCAGGTCTGTTGGACAAATACTCCCCAGCAACAGGACTTACAAGGGTCTGTTAAAGATTTTGTTAGGCTGGAGTCTTTAGCCAGAGTGACTTAAAAAAAAAATTTTTTTTTCCTCCTTGTTTATTACATTTTAAACTCCTAGCACAATAAAATCTGCACACAAGGATTGGGAAAGCAATAAAAACGCAACTCATGATGTCTTGGCCTGAACTAGCAAATGCTCCATCTAGACACTGATATAAGAGATGTGGTCTCACCCACCCTCCCGAGATGTCAGACTAGGAAATAAACGGGTCGTCTGTAGGAAAAAAGCAGAGGACAGAGTTGTGAGCTCTGGGCTGCTGGCAAGGGTGGGGCTTCTGAGAGGCTGGGCCGTGGGCTGCACACTCTGAAAAGCAGCCAGGATACAGACTAGTGCAGAAAGGAATACTGTGTTCTTGACCACCCAGGGACGAGGGCAACCACAGACCAGATGAAAAGCCTGATATGGTAACCTACATGCTTGCCTGTCACCCAGCTCTAAAACGAGAAGAAGACAGGATGAAGAAAAGGAATAGTGAGGGGCAGGAGTCGGGGAGGGCCAAAGAGAAGGAGAGAAGAGAAAGCGGACGGAACACGTGGAAGGAAGAGGGGGCACTGGCGCTCAGGAGTGGTGGAAACAGAGCCGCCCTCGAGCTGGATGACGGAGGAGAGTTAGTGAGGGATGACGGACAAAGTGTGGGCAAGAGTTGAGGGAAGCCGAAGGGCAATGTGCTTCAGCCGGGAGCCTGCAACAGTGGGAAAGCTGTTTTCAGGCCCAGGCTGGACGACTCTCCTCCAAAGACAGCACAGTAACATTCTTATCATCCACTCTATTGTCAGGAAATCTCTCACTCTATTCGAAGACATGATAAAAACAACCCAAAAGATGAATATAAATTAAGAACTTACAAACAGAATCACTTTGCCATATACCTGAAACTAACACAACATTGTAAATCAACTATACTTCCAAAAAAAAGTGTTTTTCCATGTAAAGAAAAAAGAAAAGAACTTACATAGAGGGAAATGAAGTATAAAAAGACTGGTGGTGGGCATTAAACCTATTTAAAGATATAATTAAGCATATGTAGCTATAATGATTTTATTTACCAAGCAATTAATGCTATGGTTGTAGTTATGAACAGCAACAAAAAAAGCCCTACAAAATGTTGTTGTTGCTAATAAGTTATGGGGGGAAAGAATCTCAAATTGTCATTTAAAAAGAAGATGGGAGGGAATCAAAGGAAAAGAGATTGGTGTTTGTTTGTTTGTTTATGTATATCTTGGTAACATATGCATAAATAAAATTTACCATTTTGACCATTTAATAATGTATACAATTCTGCGGCATTAAGTACATCCACATTGTTGTACAGCCTATCACCATCATCCATCTCAAGAACTTTTTTTCATCTTCCCAACTGGAACTTCGTACCCAGTAAACACTAACTCAGCATCCCTCTTCCTCCAGCCCCTGGCAACCACCGCCTCACTTTCTGTCTCTCGGGACTTGACTGCCTTAGGAACCTTGTATGAGGACTCCTACACTGTTTGCCTTTTGTGACTGGCTTCTTAATCCACTGAGCACATCCCCTAGGTTCACGCATGTTGTACCATGTGTCAGAATTCCCTTCATTTTTAAGGTTGAATAATATTCAGAAGCCACATTTTGTATGTCCATTCATCTGTTGCTGGTCACTCAGGCTGCTTCTGCTTTGGGGTTATTGTGAATAATGCTGCTATGAACATGGTTGTACAAACATATGTCAGAGTTTCTACTTTCACTTCTATACTCAGAAGTGAAATTGCTGGGTCATATGGTAATTCTTTGTTTAATTTTCTGAAGAATTGCCATACAACTTTCCAAAGCAGCTGCAAGGAATACTGTTTAAATCACCAGTGTTCTTTATTTTTCTTAGGAGAATGTAGATGATATTGTTTCTCTTCTGAAGATAAAAAATTGAAAAATAGTGATTAAACATATTATTTAAAATTATAGAGGTAACCACCAGTGGAACTAGAAGTGTTCTGAATACCTTCCAGATTGCCAGAAAGCAACAAAAACAGGCCACACAGAAGCACAAAAGCAGAGAACACGAAAGACAACAGAAGTAGACTAAACCTATCTGTTACAGGGATGAAAAACTAATAAAAACTCTCTGTTTAAAAGAAAATGAAAGACAGTTATATGTTATCAATGAGAGATATGCCTAAAACAAAAAAGCCCAGGAAGGCTTCCCCCATTAATGGGGGAAGAAACATTGCGTGTGAATTACAAACGAAAAGCAGGCAAGAATTCTGTTAATAATAACAGGCTGAATTTACACTATGGAATGCTATAATAAATAACAACACTGAAAAACAAAGTAAAAATATAACAATTAAAAGGACTAATTTACAGATTATGATACTGAAATAAGTACAGAAATAAAAGTATAATAAGGTGCTTTACCTCACCTGTCTCAGATCTTGACAAATCAGACAGAAAAAAAATAAGTTGTGATTTAGAGATTTTGAATAATATATTTAATAAAATTGATGAGAGATCACTAACTAGCAGGTTAAATAGGAAAATAGAGCATATATATGATATATACATACCCTGAATATTAAGACCATATCTTATTTTCATGCCCTCATGAAACTTGTATAAGCTGATGGTACAATAGGCTGTAAACAAAATAATTTACAAAAAGCCAGAAATAGAATCAGTCATATTTTCTATCTATAGTACACCAAAAGTGACCAATGAATAATAAAAATAGAATAAAAACTAGGAAACAGTCTCTAAACACCTTCTGAGTCAAAGAGGAAATCAAAACCAGTGACTACAGAAAATTCTGAAAACAAGAAAACACCACATGTAAAAAAAAAAAATCCATGACCTTGAAAACATGCTAAGTAACAGAAGCCAGACACGAAAGACCTCCATGCTGTGTTTCCATTCATGTGAAGTGTCCAGAATAGGCACATGCACAGAGACAGAAAGCAGACGAATGGCTGCAAGGAGCCAGGTGGAAAGCAGGTGGAGAGAGACTGGCGACGGACGTGGGGGTTCCTTCTGAGGTGATGAAAATGTAGCTAGGTGGAATTGGGGAGTGGTGACGACTGAAACTAGGGAACTAACCTGGAACCAGGTACGTGGTGATGACTGAACAACACTGAAAATGCACGAAAGGCCGCTGAATTGTACACTTAAAAATGGTTTAAATTATAAACTTCATGTTAATATGTATTTTTAACCACAAGTTTAAAAAAATCTATGAAAAGAGGGATTTATGTTTCCATTAATGGACAAACTGGCTACACAGGCCAAACTGAGAAATTACAAAATCTGGACAGAATATGAAAAGCATCTAATTGGAGGACTGAAGATCTAAACAAGACAATGAACACGTAGTGGGTCAAAATTCAGAAAAAGAAAACCGAGAGTGGTAAGCTGAGAGTTTGGCATTGCCTTGCCCCAGTGGGCACCAGATGAGTCCAGGCAAGGAATTTGAGGGGCTGAGAAGCTGAGTAGAGTCTTTGCCAGCCTTTGGGGAATGGAATAAAAATTGGAATCTGCTCTGACACCAACTGGTACCCAGAGATGCAGTTCTGATGGTGACCACCTGGAGTTAGCAGCAAATGCCACAGGTGTCAGAGCAGGGCCAGTTCCAAAAAAACCTGTCCTCGCTTCAGACACCAGCCACACCTGGGGGAGTCCCCAGTCCACCTGTACTTCTGCCCAACTGGCTATAAATTCGAGGGTTCCCGTGATTCCCTCGGTTTGATGTTTCACTAGAATGATTCATAGAACTCGGGAAAGCACAATACTTAAGATTGCAGTTTTACTGTAAAGGAGGAGCCAAATGAAGAGAGAGACATAGGCGGGGTTTGGGAAGTCCCCAAACAATGCTTTGTGCCCTCTGCCCTGGAATCAGGGATACCAGCCTCCTGGCACACAGATGTGCTCAGCAACCAGGAAGCTCCACAGAGCTCAGTGTCTCAGAATTTGCTGGGGGTGTCATTACATTTGTTGCTTTGTTGCTTAGTTGCTAAGTCATGTCCTGATGTTTGCAAACCCATGGACTGTACCCGCCAGGCTCCTCTGTCCATGGCATTTCCCAAGCAAGAATAATGGTTGCCATTTCCTCCTCTGGGGGATCTTCCCAACCCAGGGATTGAACCAGCATCTTCTGTATTGGCAGGTGGATTCTTTACCACTGAGTCACCTGGGAAGCTGGTCATTACATAGGCAAGCTTGATTAAATCACTGGCCACATGACCAAGCCCCATCCCCTCCCTGGAGGTTGAGAGGTCAGGCTAATACCACAAGCTCAACCAGTCCCTAACCTGAGGCTATCTAAAGGCTCACCCTGAGTCATCTTATTAGCATAGACTCAGATGTGATCCAACAGCTCATGAATTACAAAGACACTCTGATCTCTAGGGAAATTCCAAGGGTTTTAGAAGCTCTGTGCCAGGAACTCTGAACAAAGACTAGATAAATTCTTTCTTATAAACAGAGGCCACCACCCCCCATCCCCTCACCTCCACTCCCATCCCACTCCACCCTATCTCTGGTCATATTTCCCACATAACAAAACAATCAATCCTATCTGAGCAGCTACATTAGGTGTAACATTTATACAATATACACATCAATATTCCAACATAAATATGCCTAGCCTTTGGAAAAGCCAGTGTGGGGGGTGGGGCTTTTAACTCAATTTCCCAACATATTTGACCATCAATATCATTATTAAAATCTTACCAACACTGCCAATTTTACATCATTATCACACTGTAGCAGATGTAACCTGAAAAATAAGAGTAAAAAGATTCTGACACATTACTAGAGTCTCCTAGCATATGACCAAAATGTGTCCCAGGGCAAGATCACTCAGGCTTGCAGATTTCTTTGTGATCTTGTCAAAAGCAGGAATGGTCCCAGAAACACATGGTGTCACCTTTTCAGGTATCTGGTATAACTGTGCTAAGAAACAATATCATCTCTTGTTATTGAAACCAAGCAAGACCCTGTAAGCCTCTCGGGTGCAAACCCTTTCTGTGTCCTCTATTTCTTGCTTGTAGGAAATAGGCTTCATTTAGCCTCCATGACCTTCCCAGAGTTCCTAAGGGCAGGTTCAAATAGTTGCTAATCAGGGAAGGGAGGGAATGCAGAAACAAGGGGGGAGCAGTTAAGAAACAGTAGTGCAGTCTTGGGGCAGGGTCCTGGTTCCTCCTCAAGGAATACACATAACAACATCTTTGAGTTCTGCAGGAACTAAGGCACCCACCCAGATGGAAGGTAGTAACTTCAGGCCGAGCACAGGATTCCTGGAGCATCACCCTGTTACCTTATCACCAACCAATCAGAAGAAAGTCACACAGCCTGCAGCCTTCACATCAAGCTTTGCTTATGAAACATCTCCCCCCAAACCATTGGGGAATTCAGAATTTTTGAGCAAGAGTCACCCATTCTCCTTGGTTGGCCCTAGAATAAACCTTTCTCTGCTTCAAACTCAAACATTTTGGTGTGTTTGGTCTCACTGTACATTAACAGGCACATGAACTTGCATTCAATAACAGCATGTCTGTTCCAGTTCTTTTACGGTACTTTGAGTATTTGCAACTACAGCTGGGTAATCAAAGCCCAGCCCAGAATAAGTGGTCTTGTTAGAACCCATTTGTAGCCTTCCAGTACTACCAGTATCAGTCCCATTTGCCTTCCTCCCAAGGAATCTTCCCCATATGAAACCAAGCAGGACCCTGTGGGGTTCCTGGGCACAGAATTCTCTGTCCCCTGCTTGTTTGTAAGGAACAGACTCCAGCCTCCATGATCTTCCCTGGATTCCAAAGGACAGTTTCCAAGAGTTGCCAGTAGGGGAAGGGAGGGGATGCAAAGATAAAGAAGGAGCAGCCAAGAAACCACCTGAGCAAGACTAAAGGAGTCAGAGAAGCTCATCAAAATTAGACCACCTGAGATAAGATTCAAGGAATGCAGGCCCTGCATACACACCCTAATCTTGTCAGCAACCCCATCCTTGAACTAGAGATGAATACTGTTGAAAGGAGATTTTATCACTTACATTTCCAGAGGGGAGGGGGCTTGTTATGCCATACAGGGCCACTAGGAGAAGCACCAGTATTGATCAGGAGATAGTGGACAGTGGAAGTCGCTCAGTCCTGTCCAATTCTTTGCGACCCCATGGACTGTATAATCCATGGAATTCTCTAGGCCAGAATACTGGAGTGGGTAGCCTTTCCCTTCTCTAGTAGTCTGGCACCTGACGCTGGGATATATCAGGGGAAATATTCATTTGATGTGAGAGAGTGAGATAAAGAGGTGATGATGTAGGGTATGGACTCTGGATCAAAAGAGAAATATAAACAACGTGCTTAGTTTGGCCCTGCATTAATGGATGCCAAACAGACAAATATAGAATCTAAGGACACACAGTTTCATGATCAGAACGTCACTGGAGCCAGCAAGTAGATATCCTGGCATGCTCACTTGCGGTGGCCACTTTGGTCCATGAAACAAATGGATATGGGAGCTTCATAAAGGCAGATACTGGCTGAATTTAGATATATACTTCTTGTACCCTCTGAGGCATGAAATGCCAGTAAGAACTGTTCTGTCTACCAACAAGATAACTAGAGATTGCAGATAGCTATGTGATGCCAAAACACTTGACCTCTGTGCACTGGTGCCAATCAGATCTCAGAGACAGAGTTTTGGGTGAAGTGAAAAAGAAGAGCTTTATTGCTTTGCCAAGCAATGAGCCCCTGCCTTTCAAAATGGGGTGTGTCCCAACCTAGGAGGTTTTGGTGAGAAGTTTTATAGCAATTGGACTTCCCTGGTGGCTCAAAGGAAATGGCAACCCACTCCAGTGTTCTTACCTGGAGAATCCCAGGGACGGGGGATCCTGGTGGGCTGCAGTCTATGGGGTCACACAGAGTCAGACATGACTGAAGCAACTTAGCAGCAGCAGCAGCAGTGGCTCAGACGGTAAAGCGTCTGTCTACAATGTGGGAGACCTGGGTTCGATCCCTGGTTTGGGAAGATCCTCTGGAGAAGGAAATGGCAACCTACTCCAGTATTCTTGCTTGGAAAATCCCATGGACCAAGTAGCCTGGTTCAGGTGCCAGACTGCTAGAGACACTCCCAATGCTCCAAAACTTATTGGAATTTTTCAAACTAGCCAATCCTAAGCTATTTATGTTGCATTTCCCTTGCATTTCCCAAGGGAATAAAGGCTGTGACCTATATATTCCCTTTGCTTCTTTCTATCTGCTGACCAACAGTGGTGCTTCTCCTAGTGGCCCTGTATGGCATAACAAGCCCCCTCCCCTCTGGAAATGTAAGTGATAAAATCTTCTTTCAACAGTATTTATCTCTAAGTGTCATCACTCAGTCACCTTTATGGAGCACAAATAAGATGGTCATTAGTTCAGTTCAGTTCAGTTGCTCAGTCGTGTCTGACTCTGCGACCCCATGAATCGCAGCACGCCAGGCCTCCCTGTCCATCACCAACTCCCGGAGTTCACTCAGACTCACATCCATTGAGTCAGTGATGCCATCCAGCCATCTCATCCTCTGTCATCCCCTTCTCCTCCTGCCCCCAATTCCTCCCAGCATCAGAGTCTTTTCCAATGAGTCAACTCTTCGCATGAGGTGGCCAAAGTACTGGAGTTTCAGCTTCAGCATCAGTCCTTCCAATGAATATTTAGGACTGATTTCCTTTAGGATGGACTGGTTGGATCTCCTTGTTGTCCAAGGGACTTTCAAGAGTCTTCTCCAACACCACAGTTCAAAAGCATCAATTCTTTGGCACTCAGCTTTCTTTATAGTCCAACTCTCACATTCGTACATGACTACTGGAAAAACTATAGCTTTGTCTAGACAGGCCTTCGTTGGCAAAGTAATGTCTCTGCTTTTTAATAAGCTGTCTAGCTTGGCCATAGCTTTTCTTCCAAGGAGCAAGTGTCTTTTAATTTCATGGCTGTAGTCACCATCTGCAGTGATATTTGGGGCCCATCCCCCCCAAAAATCTGCCACTGTTTCCATTGTTTCCCCTTCTATTTCCCATGAAGTGATGGGAAAAGTGAATAACCACAGATGGTCATCAACATGTCCTATTTTAATTGCACCCTTCAAATTCCCAAGATGACTTCCATAGGGCTGTGCCCCATATGGGCATCTCTTTCTTGGGCCCATCTTCCATTGTCCTTCTGCCTAACCATAAGTTTGGGCCATTGACAACTTCCCGTAAGTTAGTAAAAACTCAAACGTGGGGGCAAACAACATGCAATATAGACCATTGAGCAGATTCATTTTTACCCGTTTCAATCAGAGTATCTTGAAACTTCCATTCGTAAACCAAGACGCTTTTTGCTGGTCTATAGGGCACTGTCCATATTCCAGTTCCTCCAATGATTTCAAAGCCAGTCTTAGGGCAAGAGTCTACCTGCTTGACAATGCACTGAGTAACTCTTTGTATTCCCTCAAAACTTCATCAAAGAACTAGAAACCATGAAAAGGACAAAGGAGAAATTCTAGATATGATGAAAAATACCATAATTGACAAACAAAAACTCAATGTATGGAATTAATGGTAGGATTAGACAAACCTAAGGAGAAAATTAATGTACTTAATAAACAGAACTGAAGAAATATCCAGATTGCACAAACAGTCCAAAGTAAATAAAATGTGGAAGTGAAAGCAACAATACATTGCTGCTGCTACTGCTAAGTCACTTCAGTCGTGTTCAACTCTATTCGACCCCATAGACAGCAGCCCACCAGGCTCCTCTGTCCATGGGATTTTCTAGGCAAGAGTACTGGAGTGGGGTGCCATTGCCTTCTCCAATACATTAGGAAGGCCTAATATATGTATAATGGAGTTCCATGTGTAAAAGTGTTAGTCATTCATTTGTGTCTGACTCTTTGTGACCCCATACACTGTACCCTGCCAGGCTCCTCTGTCCATGAGATTCTCCAGGCAAAAATACTGGAGTGGATAGCCATTTCCTTCTCTAGGATATCTTCCCAACCCAGGAAACGAACCCAGGCTTCCTGTATTGCAGGCAGATTTTTTACCATCTGAGCCACCAGGGAGAAATGAGGCAGAAACAATACTGGAAGAGACAATGGCCAAGAATTTTCCAAATTGATTAAAGATATCAAGTCACAGATATAAGAATTCCTACCAACTCCCAAAGAAGATTCAAAAAAAGAGAACCACATCTAGACAAATCATAAACTCAAGCACAAAGAAAATCTTATAACAGAGAATAAACAGATTCCATTCAAAGAAGCAATAATTATGACATTAAATCTTAACAAAACAATGAAGTCTAAAATTACCACAGTGTGGTAATACCATCAGAGTACTAAAATACTATACCCAGCAGAAACACTCTTCAAGATTGAAGATGAAATAAAAAAAGACTTTCAGACAAATAAAAACCAAGAGAATTCACATAGATTTGACTCAAAGTAAACATTAAAGGGTGTTCATTAGGCAGATGGAAAAGGCATCGATGGAAGTACAGAGACACAGGAAGAAATAAAGAACAACAAAATAAGCAGGTCTATAGATAAATCTGGAGATCTTCCCTAGTGGCTCAGATGGTAAAGCGTCTGCCCCCAATGCGGGATACCTGGGTTCGAACCCTGGGTTGGGAAGATCCCCTGGAGAAGGAAATAGCAACCCACTCCAGTATTCTTGCCTGGAGAATCCCATGGACAGAGGACCCTGATAGGCTACAGTCCATGGAGTCGCAAAGAGTAGGACACTACTGAGCGACTTCACTTCACTATAGATAAATCTAGTTGACTACTGATTGTCAAAAACAATAATAATGTCTTATGAGGTTTGAAATACATATGGAATTAAAATGCATTTAAAAAAATCATATATAAGTTGGGGATGATGATAAATGGAGTTAAAGTATTTTAAACTCCTTACAAGATCTAGGAAGAAGGTAAAACTACCTAGTAATATTAGATTTTGATAAACCAGAGTTTCATTTATAATAACTGAAGTAACCACCAATAGAATAATTTAAAAGTATTTAATTTTCAAGCTAATAGAAGATGAAAATAGAATGATAAAATATATCAATCCTAACAAAGGCAAATAAACCAATAAACAGAATTCAATTCATACTTATTAAGTCACCTAATTTATAGCAAAAGTTATACTGTAGTACATTAGAGAAAGAAAACTCTTTTAATATTTGGTCATGTGCTAACTGGATGCTCAAATGGAAAAAATAGTGTTGGTCCCCATCTTACATCACAGATGAAAAATAACCACAACAGACTCCAGATCTAAATATGAATTAAAAAAAAAAAAACAAAAACGAGCATTTAGATGAAAACATAAGAGAACATCTTCACAATCTTGTAGCATACAAAGACTTTTAAAATGGGACCAAAATACTAGGCTAACTATATAAAGAAAATGATAAATTGGACTGTATTCAGAATAAACGTATTTGCTAGTAGAAAGAGAGTAAAATGGGACGCTATAGTGCGTAAGAAGATATTTTCAATAACAGAGGATGTATTCATTTGGTCAAAATGTATTTAAAATCCCTACAAATCAATGACAAAATGAACACACACTTCACAATCAATTGTATTCCAACAGCCAATAAACTCAGAAAAGGTACTCAAGTTCATTAGTAATGACAGAAATACAAACTAAAATCATAAGATATTCCACACTACCTCCAGAAGTGACTGAAAAAAAAAAAGAAAAGAAAAAAAATCAGATAATACCAACTGTTGACAAAGTTGTAGGTAAAACAAGCAGAACTCCTGGTAAGAGTGCAAGTTAATCTATGGGAGAATTGTTTGGCCGGATCTAGTAAAGCTGAAGGAGAAGGCAATGGCACCCCACTCCAGTACTCTTGCCTGGAAAATCCCATGGATGGAGGAGCCTGGTGGGCTGCAGTCCATCGGGTCGCTAAGAGTCGGACACGACTGAACGACTTCACTTTCACTTTTCACTTCCATGCATTGGAGAGGGAAATGGCAACCCACTCCGGTATTCTTGCCTGGAGAATCCCAGGGACGGTGGGGCCTGGTGGGCTGCCGCCTATGGGGTCACACAGAGTCGGACACGACTGAAGCGACTTAGCAGCAGCAGTAAAGCTGAAAATAAGGATACTTATGAACCTACCAATTCTTAGGTATATCCAACAGAAATGTTAATGTTTACCCAAAAGACATAGAATGCTCATAGAAACACTATTCATCATAACCTCAAGTTAGAAACTAGCCAAAAGTCCATCAACAGTAGTGGAGGTAAATAAAATATAGTACATTCTCACAAAAAATTTCTATATAGCAATGAAAATTAACAAACATGCAACAATATTATCCTGGACTAAATTGCGTTCCTCCCAAATTCATACACTGACACTGTAACCCTCAAAGAAACTTATTTGGAAGCTGGGGTTTTAGGAGGAATTAAGGTTAAATGATATTAAGATATTAAGAAGAGGTGGCAGGAATACACAGAAGAACTGTACAAAAAAGATCTTCACGACCCAGATAACCACGATGATGTAGTCACTGACCTAGAGCCAGACATCCTGGAATGTGAAGTCAAGTGGGCCTTAGAAAGCATCACTACGAACAAAGCTAGTAGAGGTGATGGAATTCCAGTTGAGCTCTTTCAAATCCTGAAAGATGATGCTGTGAAAGTGCTGCACTCAATATGCCAGCAAATTTGGAAAACTCAGCAGTGGCCACAAGACTGGGAAAGGTCAGTTTTCAGTCCAATCCCAAAGAAAGGCAATGCCAAAGAATGTTCAAACTACTGCACAATTGCACTCATCTCACATGCTAGTAAAGTAATGCTCAAAATTCTCTAAGCCAGGCTTCAGCAATATGTGAACCGTGAACTTCCTGATGTTCAAGCTGATTTTAGAAAAGGCAGAGGAACCAGAGATCAAATTGCCAACATCCGCTGGATCATGGAAAAAGCAAGAGAGTTCCAGAAAAACATCTATTTCTGCTTTATTGACTATGCCAAAGCCTTTGA
>NW_011494606.1:4233751-4234756 GCF_000754665.1 Bison bison bison
AAGCTGAAACTCCAGTACTTTGGCCACCTCATGCGGAGAGTTGACTCATTGGAAAAGACTCTGATGCTGGGAGGGATTGGGGGCAGGAGGAGAAGGGGACGACAGAGGATGAGATGGCTGGATGACATCACTGACTCGATGGACGTGAGTCTGAGTGAACTCCGGGAGTTGGTGATGGACAGGGAGGCCTGGCGTGCTGCGACTCATGGGGTCACAAAGAGTCGGACATGACTGAGCGACTGAACTGAACTGAAGGTTAAATGAAGTCATAAGAGTAGGGGCCTAATTCAATAGGACTGGTGCCCTTATAAGAAAAAGAGACGCCAAGGATGCACATGAACAGAGAAAGGGTCCTGTGAGGACATGAGGAGAAAGCATCCCCTGGAAAGACAAAGCGTGAGAGATCAGGAGACAGCAAAACTGCCAAACCTTGATCAAGGACTTCCAGCTTCCAGAACTGTGAGAAAATACATTTCTGTTGCTTAAGCCACCCAGTGTGGCAGCCCTAGCAGACTTATACAGTATGGATATACCACATTTTGTTTTTCCATTTATCAGTTGGTAGCATTTGGGTTGTTTCCATTCGGAGGCATTATGACTAATGCTGCTATGAACATTCATGTACAATTTTTTGTGTGAACATATGTTTCCATTTCTCTTGGGTATATTTAGAAGTGGTGTTCTGTGTCATATGGTAACTGTATGTTTCAATAAACACACACAAACACACACACACACATATATATATATATATATTTTTTTTTTTTGGTCGCAGTGGGTCTTCGTTGCTACGTGAGGGCTTTCTCTAGCTGTGGTGAGCAGGGGCTGCTCTTCCCTGTGGGGTACAGCCTTCTCATGGTGGTGGCTTCTTTTATTGCTGAGCACAGGCTCTGAGCACATGGGGCTTCAGTAGTAGTGGCTAAGTCGCTTCAGTCGTGTCCGACTCTGCGTGACCCCATAGACGGCAGCCCACCAGGCTCCCCTGTCCCTGGGATTCTCTAGGCA
>NW_011494606.1:4234856-4240433 GCF_000754665.1 Bison bison bison
ACACTGGAGTGGGTTGCCATTTCCTGCTCCAATGCATGAAAGTGAAAAGTGAAAGGGAAGTCTCTCAGTCGTGTCTGACTCTTCACGACCCCATGGACTGCAGCCCACCAGGCTCCTCTGTACGTGGGATTTCCAGGCAGGAGTACTGGAGTGGGGTGCCATCGCCTTCTCCGAGTAGTAGTGGCACATGGGCTCAATAATTGTGGCTCAAGGACTTTAGAGCACAAGCTCTGCAGAATGAGGGATCTTCCCAAACTAGCGATCGAATTCGTACCCCCTGCATTGACAGGTGCATTCTTAACCACTGAACCACCAGGAAAGTCCGTCAACAAATTATATTTTTAAAAGTATAAAGGAATCGATAAAGATAAGAGCAGAAATTAATGCAACAGAAGACAAGTTACAACAAAAGATTGATTAAACTCAAAAGACTATTCTGTGAAAACATTATTAAAGTATAAAACCCCCTAGGAAAATTGATAAAGAAAAAAAAGAAGGCATGAATTACCAATATTAGTCATTTTAAAAAGGGACATTGCTACAGATTCTATAAACATGATAAAGTTACAACTTGATGCCTTCAAATAAATTTAAAAATTTAAGGGAATTGAGAAAGTTTCTAGAAAATTAACACTTACAAAAACCAACAAAAGCAGGAATAGAAAATCTGAATAATATTATATATATTAAAGAAATTTCATTTACGATTTAAATCTTCCAACAAAGAAAACTCCAATCCCAGATGGCTTAACTGGCAAATTCTAATAAATATTTAAGAAAGAAAAATACCACAATTATACAAACTCTTCTGAATATAGAAAAGAGGAAACATACCCAAACTCAAATTCTGAGATCAGCATAACCTTATTACTAAAACAAGGATAATAAATGAAAGGAACAGTTTAAGCAAATCTCACTAATGAACACAGGTGCAAAAATCTCTAAACAAAATAACAGAAAAATAACTCAACAACATATACAAAAGATTATATATAGTGAAAGTTTGTGTTAGTCCAAGAATGCAAGTTTGGTATAAATTTGAAAATTAATGATTAAAACTTATCATATGGACAGAATAAAGAAGAATCATATAACCAAATGATAGATTTTCAATGGAAAAGGCAATAAAATTCAAAATCCATTGATGGATATCCATCCTTGCTCAGACTCTGATGTGAGCTCCTTAATCTAATTCAACTTTCCATTCTTCCTACTTCTCCCATTCTTCCACTCTGACTCTCGAACTCATGGTTCAACCTTATCAAAATGCCCAAAATCTCCTACTTTTTCTCCAAACATTCATTTCCTCTTCTTGCTTACACTAAAATCTGGTTCTCTCTGAGGATGTTGTTTTTCTTTCTTGTGTAGCAGATTTTTCTCTTATATAGGCCCATTGGGAGGGTGGGGGTCCTCTCTGCTCTTCTTTACCTTTTCTAGACTTATTCCTTTCTTTTCCCTACAAATCACCATTCCCTTGAAGTTTTGTCCTTAGACTATACCACCGCTATTCCTCTTGAAGTCTTTCCCAGCCTGCTGGCTACTCTGCCTTACTCCTTGAAGACTTAAGGCTTGGCTCTCAGCTCTCTCTCCATTATTGGTGGTGGTGGTTTAGTCACTAAGTCATGTCTGACTCTTGCGACCCCATGGACTGTAACTCGCCAGGCTCCTCTGTCCATGGGATGCTCCAGGCAAGAATACTATAAGGGGTTGCCATTTCCTTCTCCAGGGGATCTTCCCAACCAAGGAATCGAACCCAGGTCTCCTGCATTGCAGGTAGATGATTTACCAACTGAGCTTATGAGGGAAGCCCCCTCTCCATCATTAGAACCTAACTATTTTTCAACCAGCATCTGTCAAAGACTTATACAACATCCTAGCTTTCCGGGTTCCGTGTTACTTATCTTTATGTGTAGTCAGTCAGTCAGTTCAGTCACTCAGTCACGTCCAACTCTTCCCGACCCCATAGACTGCAGCATACCAGGCCTCCCTGACCATCACCAACTCCCGGAGTTTACTCAATTCATGCCTATTGAGTTGGTGATGCCACCCAACCATCTCATCCTCTGCCATCCCCTTCTCCTCCCTCCTTCAATCTTTCCCAGCATCAGGATTTTTTTCCAGTGAATCAGTTCTTCACATCAGGTGGCCAAAGTATTGGATTTTCAGCTTCAGCATCAGTCCTTCCAATGAATATTCAGGATTGATCTCCTTTAGGATGGACCGGTTGGATCTCCTTGCAGTCCAAGGGACTCTCAAGAGTCTTCTCCAACACCACAGTTCAAAAGCATCAATTCTTCAGTGCTCAGCCTTCTTCACAGTCCAACTCTCACATCCATGCATGACCACTGGAAAAACTATAGACACTGTTACTACCTTTAAAATTAGTTTCCAGCATCCCACTCTTTGGCCATTTCCTCCAATCTTTCCAGCTGTCTTACTCTTTTACCCTGATTCAAATAATTCTTCAACCCCAGGGAGACTCCTCAGCACTTTCAGGGTCCATCACTTTGCTCATCTCCTCATTTTCTGCCTTATCCGTTTAGATTCCACAGTCCATCACTTTACTCCCTCCTTGCTCTACTCTTCCTCATCTTATTGCCTGAAAAATGGTAAAAGCTAATTTCCTGCACCTCACACCCATGCCTGAGCAGCCAGAAGTGGCTGGAGGAACACACAATTACGCTCACTTATCTCTCTTCAAATTCATGACCACAAATCTCAAGTGGGCCATCAGTATTAATCCTTATAAATTCACATCTCTGCTCTCAGAGATAACTATTTCATCTCTTCTTGTGAGAAACCTCCCATACCTGTCCCCACTCTGCTCTTAGCTTCTCACCGACAACCTCACTCATTACCATCTGAGCCACCAGGGAAGCCCTTCCTTGAGATAAAAGAAGCAACCTAGGGCACTTCCTCATCCTCCCATCACCTAACATCCTACCTGCATCTGTATGTTATAAAGGTGGGCCATCGCATCACTAGTACACTGGATCCCATGTCCGCTTCCAGCAAATGGGATCTCTGGCAGAGTGACGTCAGCTCACCCTTGTTAGGTACTTGATGTGAGGAGAGAGATACCAAGTCAGGGAAGGAACTTACGGCAGATTATGTGCCTTTTAATCAACCAAAATGCTGAGAAAACAAGAGCAGGCAGGCAGAGTGAAGGAGAGGAAAGAGAGGCGCCTGAATTCCTGGCTTTCTGCACTCCTTCCGGGTCTCATGAAGCATCAGTGACTGCAATTCTGGGAGATACCCCTGACTCCTCACAGCACAGTCCTTGTTACATAAGTTAGCTTGAGTGGATCGTTGTTTGTTGTTTTACAACTGAAAAAGCCCATTTATTTATCCTATCTGGATATAGAAAGATGGTCAGAAGGATGTTCTGATGCAAGTCAATAGAAGTTCTCTCTGGGAAGTTGGCTTTTAGAAAATTTTAAATGGTTTCTTCTCTATATTTTCTTGAATTATTTACAATGAGCATATACCAGCTCCCTTCCCTACTTACCAATCCATCAACACCTCCTTTCAACTTCAAATGGCTCAGACAGATCCAGCTCACTCTCTGTTGTCCAGGGGCATCATGATAGCCCAACTGTCTCTCTCCCTCCCTCTCTCTTTTTCCCTCCTACCCTCTCCCTCCCCTTCTCTCTTACCTGGTTGACTGCACAGTCCCTTGATTTGTCCCTCTGTTCCTCCCTTGCAAACCCGCACACCAAGTCTCACAGAGCAACCAGCCAGATCTTGTTACCATATCAACCCAGCCATGCTGCTTTGCTTAAAATCATTCAATGGGTTCCTGCTACTTGAATAAACTTGAATAGGCTTGAATAAAACTCAAGCCTAAGTCTCCTCACCTGTAGAGTAGGTTGTCGGAATGGTCAAATACAGTACTATGTGAGCAGCCGAGTGCGGAGCCTGGTCCCTAACAGCTGCACACAGAATAGGTCCTCTGGTCGCAGGCTGCCCAGCCACTCTCATGAGTTCTTTTAAGTTGGAAAGTTCTTAGAAAGCAGTCCATTTCTACTCTGCAACTTCATCTTTAGTCATTTTTCCCTTGCTTCCCAAGCTCCTCCCATACTAGCTTCTGACAGAATTCAGCACATACCCAACACCCGCTTCTATCTGCATGTCTTCACTTGTTCTTGCTGCTCTAATATTCCACACAGCTCCTCATGTGGCTGATTGCTCACCCCACAGTTTCCTGTGTTTCAAGGTCACCTCCTTCCAGGCACCTTCCCAGACCACCTTAAGACAAGCCCCTGCTATACCCTCCCGTATCCAACACAGCAGCCAGTACTTCCTTGTGACTTGTATCACAATCTGTCATTTGACATTTGCATGTTGACTTTGTTCCCTCTCTCACCAGATTATATGCTCCCCACTGGTTTTATTTGCCTCTTTATTCATCTGGTGCTTGGGGCTGGGCCTGGTGTAGATAAGCTTTTCTGGTGTTAAGAGAATGGATTTTAACATAAAAGTCTTGCCTGGTGTGCCCAGGTGGAAGCTATCACTGGGTCCCTTGTATTCTCACATTTGTTCATCTCCACTTTCTTCAGTTCAGTTCAGTTCAGTCGCTCAGTCATGTCTGACTCCTTGCAACCCCATGAACCGCAGCACGCCAGGTCTCCCTGTCCATCACCAACTCCCGGAGTCCACCCAAACCCAAGTCCATTAGTCGGTGACACCATCCAACCATCTCATCCTCTCTCATCCCCTTTTCCTCCTGCCCTCAATCTTTCCCAGCATCAGGGTCTTTTCCAATCAGTCAACTCTTCGCATCAGGTGGCCAAAGTATTGGAGTTTCAGCTTCAACATCAGTCCTACCAATGAACACCCAGGACTGATATCCTCTAGAATGGATTGGTTGGATCTCCTTGCAGTCCAAGGGACTCTCAAGAGTCTTCTCCAACACCACAGTTCAAAAGCATCAATTCTTCGGTGCTCAGCTTTCTTCACAGTCCAACTCTCACATCCATACGTGACTACTGGAAAAACCATAGCTTTGACTAGACAGACCTTTGCCGGCAATGTAATGTCTCTGCTTTTTAATGGATGTCTAGGTTGGTCATAATTTTTCTTCCAAGGAGCAAGTGTCTTTTAATCTCATGGCTGCAGTCACCATCTGCAGTGATTTTGGAGCCCCCAAAAATAGTCTCTTGCTGTTTCCCCATCTATTTGCCATGAAGTGATGGGACCTGATGCCATGATCTTCGTTTTCTGAATGTTGAGTTTTAAGCCAACTTTTTCACTCTACTCTTTCACTTTCATCAAGAGGCTCTTTAGTTCTTCTTCCCTTTATGCCATAAAGATGGTGTCATCTGCATATCTGAGGTTATTGATATTTCTCCCGGCAATCTTGATTCTAGCTTGTGCTTTGTCCAGCCCAGCGTTTCTCTTGATGTACTCTGTATATAAGTTAAATAAGCAGGGAGATAATATACATCCTTGACGTACTCCTTTCCCTTTTCGGAACCAGTCTGATGTTCCATGTTTGGTTCTAACTGTTGCTTCTTGACCTGCATACAGATTTCTCAGGAGGCAGGTCAGGTGGTCTGGTATTCCCATCTCTTTCAG
>NW_011494606.1:4240533-4242782 GCF_000754665.1 Bison bison bison
GTCCAAGGGACTCTCAAGAGTCTTCTCCAACACCACAGTTCAAAAGCATCAATTCTTCTGCGCTCAGCTTTCTTTATAGTCCAACTCTCACATCCATACATGACTACTGGAAAACCATAGCCTTGACTACATGGACCTTTGTTGACAAAGTAATATTTCTGCTTTTCAATATGCTGTCTAGGTTGGTCATAACTTTCCTTCCAAGGAGTAAGCGTCTTTTAATTTCATGGCTGCAATCACCATCTGCAGTGGTTTTTGTAGCCCAGAAAAATAGTCAGCCACTGTTTCCACTGTTTCCCCATCTATTTGCTATGAAGTGATGGGACCAGACAGAGAAGGCGATGGCACCCCACTCCAGTACTCTTGCCTGGCAAATCCCATGGACGGAGGAGCCTGATGGGCTGCAGTCCATGGGGTCGAGAAGAGTCGGACACAACTGGGCGACTTCACTTTCACTTTTCACTTTCATGCATTGGAGAAGGAAATGGCAACCCACTCCAGTGTTCTTGCCTGGAGAATCCCAGGGACGGGGGAGCCTGGTGGGCTGCCGTCTATTCGGTCGCACAGAGTTGGACACAACTGAAGCGACTTAGCAGCAGCAGCAGATGGGACTGGATGCCGTGATCCTCCACTTTCTTAGGACCCATCTTGTTTTGTATTGGAATTATATGTACAGAGAGGCAGGGTAGTATGGTAGTTAGAACCAGGCATCTGTTCAAATGCCAACCCTGCTTTTTCTAGCTCCACAGCAGTGTCTGGCACAGAGAAAACAGCATAAAGAATGAGTATTACTCTGCTTTGCATTATCCCCCCCATCAGGAGCTGAGTCAAAGTTCCTTGAGGGTAAGATCACACATATGATTTAGTCTTTGAAAATTTCCACATTGCCTAGCTCAGGACACATAAGACTTGTGCAATAGATAACAAACTATAAGAGCTGTTTCCATTTCACAGGTTTCACCAAGTCATAGGGAATTAAAAACTTGGCCCAGGATCACTCAGTAAGTACGTGGAATAGCCAGGATTTGAACACAGGACTCAGCCAAGCCTTAACGACAAGACAGTCAACTGTAGGCCAACTAATTAGAGAAGATTTATGAGGTTAGAGACAACACTCTATATGATCAACAAAAGAGCTGGTTAAATAAACTGTGATAGAACCATGTGTAGCCTTAAAATGATGATAGTGAAGTGAAGTTGCTCAGTCGTGTCCGACTCTTTTCGACCCCATGGACACCAGGCTCCTCCATCCATGGGATTTTCTAGGCAAGAGTACTGGAGTGGGTTGCCATTTCCTTCTCTAGGGAACTTCCCAACCCAGGGATCGAACCTAGGTCTCCCACATTGTAGACAGATGCTTTATCGTCTAAGCCACCAGGGATGATAGACATCTATATTTATAACACCAAAAGCCAGTCATAAGGTAACTGAAAAAAGCGAGTTAGAAAACAGTGTAATAAACCTACACATGAATGTTTACAGCAGCCTATTTATAATGGCCCCAAACTGGGAGCAACCAAGATGTTCTTCCAGAGGTAAATGGATAAACAAACAGTGTTACATTCATACAATGTAATATTATTCAGCCATAAAAAGCAATGAGTTATTAATCTATGAAAAGACAAGGAGGCTGAAAAGAATACTGTTTAGTAAAAGAAGCCCTCCTGAAAAGGCTACTTATGTGTTACTCCAATGATAAGGCATTCTAGAAAACACCTAGAGAAACAGTAAAAAGATCAATGGCTGCAAGGGGTCTCGGGGGACAGATGAATAATAAGTAGAGCATGTGGGATTTTTACGGTAGTAAAATGATTCTATGTGGTACTGTTGTGGTGGCTACATGAGAAGTTATGTCTTTATTGAAACTTGGAACTTTGCAGCACAAAGAGTGAACCTTAATTAAGCTATGGATTTTTAGTTCATAATAGTGTATCAATATTGGCCCATCAATTGTAACAAAAGTACCACATCAACACAAGACATTACTCATAATGGAAAATGGTGTGTCTGGGGCAGGGGGATGGAGGCGAACAGAGAAACTGCACTCTCTTCAATTTGCTGTAAACCTAAAACTGCTCTAAAACCTAAAGTCTGTTACTTTAAAAGCAAACAATAACAGCATGATCCCTTTCATGTCAATCTACATTGTGTGTTTTTGTGTACATAACTCTGCAAGGACATAACCAAAATTAATAGCAATTGTCTCAGAGTGGTAGGATAAATGGAAAGCTTTCTCCTAGTTCTACTTG
>NW_011494606.1:4242882-4243711 GCF_000754665.1 Bison bison bison
GATCCACACAGTCAAAGGCTTTGGCGTAGTCAATAAAGCAGAAGTAGATATTTTTCTGGAACTCTCTTGTTTTTTTGATGATCCAATGGATGTTGGCAATTTGATTTCTGGTTCCCCGGCCTATTCTAAATCCAGCTTGAACATCTGGAAGTTCACGGTTCATGTACTGCTGAATCCTGGCTTGGAGAATTTTGAGCATTACTTTGCTAGCATGTGATAAATTAGCACAAAACTTCAAACAAAAGCATTTATTATCTCCTGCAGTTTCTCTGGGTCAAGAACTCAGAAGTACCTTAGACAGTGATTCTAGTTTACAGTCTCTGAGGATGTGCGGTCTGTCTGCTGGAGGTGTCACAGTCATCCAAAGGCTTCACCAGGACAGAAAGGCTGCCTTCCAAGGTGGCTCAGAAACATGCCTGGCAAGTGAGCATTGGTTGGTTCTTGCCACATAGAGAAAGTTCTTGCACCTTGAGTAGCAGCTGGCTTCTCCCAAGAGATAGAAGCTGTAAGTCTTTTACAACCTAACCTTGGAAGTCCTACACAGTCATTAGTTACACAAATCAGGTCTATTGAATGTGAGAGGGACTACACAAGAGATGTGAATATCACCAGGTGAAAACCCCTAGGGGCCAGGTGAGAGGCTGGCATCTTAGGTTCCTGATTTCTTCACCTCCAACTATTTCGTCCTCCACGCAACCTCCGTTGGCTGCCGTGGTCATACCCTTGACTGTCATCAATAACACTGTTCAGTCAGTTCAGTCGCTCAGTTGTGTCCGACTCTTTGCGACCCCATGAATCACAGCACACCAGGCCTCCCTGTCCATCACCA
>NW_011494606.1:4243811-4244997 GCF_000754665.1 Bison bison bison
CCAGCTTTCCGTTCCCAGGGTGCCTTCCGGGGTGGGGTGGGGAGGGCAGGGAGCGGAGCGGTCTAGTTCCCGGCTGGGCAGCTGCGAGGCACCTTGCGGAACCCCTGGATTCCAGAGTCAGCCCAGCCACGACCAGCTGCGTGCCGCGGGCGTTCTGTCTCTTGACCTCTCTGGGCCTCAATTTCCTCATCTACAAAGCGGGGATAAGAGTAACCAAAATGGCACAGTTGTTGCCAGGCACTGTGGTAAAGCCCTCTGCAAGCGCTCACTCCTCCAAACAGCCCTTTGAGGTAGGCGCTGTTACTATATATGATAATGCAATTATCCTGGTAGTATTCTAAGGCACCAGTACTCATAGGAGTACTCCCTTACTGCCAGCCCCTTTGCACAGCCCAGATGCGCTGGCTTTAGAAAGCCTGGCCCAGCCTCCTTCCAGGTAGTGAAATGTGTTCTATTATTACTTTCACTTGAAATATGAGGAAAGAATAGCTCAGGGAGGTTAAATAACTTGTCTAAGGGCACACAAGCTCCTAAGTGGCCATCCTGGATGCAAACCCAGACAGTGAGGCCAAAACCCTCCACTCTTCCCTGTACAGATATTGCCTCCATACTGCTAGTCTACAGGAGCCCTTAAAAAATCTGTTTATTTGGACATACTGGGATCCATTAACAATTTTGAAGAAGTGTTGCTACTACTAATAATTAACAATAAGTAATGATACTGCTGCTAAGCCACTACAGTCATGTCCAACTGTGTGCGACCCCATAGACGGAAGCCCACCAGGCTCCCCCGTCCCTGGGATTTTCCAGGCAAGAGTACTGGAGTGGGGTGCCATTGCCTTAGGACTGTGATTCACAGAACACCCTGTGAGCTAGGTACTACCATTATTATTCCCATTTAAGAGATGGAAGAATCGAGGCACCGAGAGGGTGGATGGGTTCTAGGAGGTGAAACTCATTCATCGTGAAGCCAGAGCCCAATAACCGCTTAGCTGCAGCATTCTTTTGTAGTGTTTAACAGGGAGACAGAATCTGAATCTGTGATCATAGAGGTTAGCCTGGAAGGACAGTCCTTCTGTCTCTAAACATTGCCTGAGGCAACTCTGCCTGGTGATCTCAGGAGCTTTGGAGAGTGTAATGAATCTCAAGCGGTATCTAACACCTGCTGAGGAGCTGCTCCTGGTGT
>NW_011494606.1:4245097-4270710 GCF_000754665.1 Bison bison bison
CAGCTGCCTAGAGCCTGTGGAAGCATCTCCACCCAGAATCTCTGCAGAGGGCAGGTCAGCTGCCCTAAGTTGTGAATGAAGGAGTGCTTGGTAAGAAAATCTCCGTGTCCCATTTTCATTATGCTCCCTTCCTTCTGCAGTTCCTCCATCACCCTGACTGGAAAGTCATTATTGGATGAGTATCATCCCTAGCTGGGTTCTGCTTCTTTGAAAAATGCAAATATTTTGGGACTTCCTTGGTGGTCCAATGCTTAAGAATCCGCTTTCCAATGCAGGGGACATGGGTTCGATCCCTTGTGGGGGAACCAAGATCCCACACACGGCAAAGCAACTAAGTCCGAGTGTAGTGACTAGAGAGCATGCGTGCTGCCACTCCTGAACCTATGCGCTGTAGAGTCCTTGCGCCACAACAGGAGCAGCCCGTGCCGCAACAAGACCCAGTGCAGCCAAATAAATAAAAACAAAAAAATGCAAATGTTGCTGTTGCTTCTATGGAATCTTCCGCCTGTGTTCCTTCAACCTACCACCTCCCAGGAAAGGAACACTCATTCTTTGTAGTAGGTGTTAAATGTTTGTTGAAGATGATTTTGCGAATAGCCACATGTTGCAGTCTTATCATGTGGGCACACAGTAGGCACTGAATAACTGCTCCCTCAGCCTGGAAGGCTCTTCTTCCAGGTACCTGCATGGATTCTTCCCTCACCTCCTTCAGTTTTTACACATGACACTTTCCCTGTGGGGTCTTCCCTGACCACCACCTTTCACTTACAGCCTAACCAAGATCCTGATTCCTTTTCCCTGTTTCATTCTTTCTGTAGCACTCATCGCTGTCCCGTACACTCGCGTTATTTTTATTTTTATTTTGTTTATGGTCTGTCTTGTCCTACTAGAAGCCAAGTTCCTTGAGGGTAGACATTTCTCTCTGTTTTTTTCCTCCTTGTATTCCCAGTGTGTGAAACTGGGAGGAAGGGATGGAAAAAGAGGGAAAAGTAGCTTCCTAGGTCCTTCCACCCATTGTGACTGCCAGCCCTTGGAGAAATACACATTTCTCATTCAAGTGATTCACTTAACTATTGGTGTATTATATCCCTTGGTGGGTTTTCCTGGTGGCTCAGTGGTAAAGAATCTGTATGCCAATGCAGGAGACGAGGGTTTGATCTTTGGGTTGGGAAGATCCCCTGGAGAAGGAAATGGCAACCTACTCCAGTATCCTTGCCTGGGAAATCCCATGGACAGAGGAGCCTGGCGGGCTACAGTCCATGGGGTCACAAAAGAGTCAGACATGACTTAGTGACTAAACAACAACAATCCCCTTGGTGACATCACTTGTAGCACTGTCTAATCCTGTTACATGACTTCACAGTTGGGTACCTCATGTACCTGAGCAGACAGTAAATTTCCTGCCTGAGGATCAGGGGGAAAAGGGCTCTGAGTCTTTGTAGTCCCCCAATACCAAGATCAGGGCAGAATTTCTACATGTTCCAGAGCTTTTTTGATTTCAGAAAGAAAAATGTCACCCTTCCCTCTCTTCTTTGCCCCCACCTTTCACTCCCCCCAACACCCCCAGTTCAGCTCCACTATTATTAGACTTAACTGCTTGTTTGATTTGTTTGAAGTTTGATATTTAATATTTTAGCCAAATAAATTTATAGCATTTTTGACAAATAGCATTTAATATTTCTTAATAGGGGTCAACATGTGAACTATCTTATTTCTCAACAACAGCTCTGTTTTCTCATTAAATGAAACAAAAACTTTCATACCTTGACTATGTTCTTGCTATAATCTGCTTCCTTGGTTTCGTCTTTATTGTTAAAAGGAACTTCAAAAAATGTTTAAATGACCTAAGTGAGAAAGAGAGAGAATGAGTTGCATTCCCCAGAGGTGAGTGGAACTTGCTGCGTCCCCCGGTCCTGAAGAGCAGGGAATGTGAAGCTAGAGACAGCCCTTAGCCTGATGGTACAAATGGCTACAGCAAACACCGAATTTGTCCTTCTCTTCCCAGGTGGTGCTAGTGGTAGAGAATCCACCTGCCAATGCAGGAGACTCAAGAGACTGGGGTTTGGTGCCTGGGTCAGGAAGATCCCCTGGAGAAGGAAATGGCAACCCTCTCCAGGGTTCCTGCCTGGGTAATCCCATGAACAGAGGAGCCTTGTGGGCTACAGTCCATGGGGTCGCAAAAGAGTCAGACCTGACTTAGAGGCTGAGCACACACATGCTTTCCCTACATTGTCCCAGGGTTGGTTGTGATCTGAGTTGGTGTCATATCCAGCTCAGGGGAAGTGAGAGGTCAGAGGGAAGCGGGAGGGACTGCTTGAAAAAGACTATGTAGTAAATATATAATCTCTGTTGTCTACAAAAATCTAAAAATGAGCACAAATAAGCATTTATCATGTGATCTGAATATGAAGTTTCATCATTCTATTGCATGGGTATGATAATCTTCGTACTTGGCATCTGTTAAAATTTGATAAAAGGTGCCGTTCAGATTGACATGAATCTAAGAAAAATACATCAGAATGGGTTCTGAATAACTCTACAAAAAATAACTACAGAGTCCTCATGAGTTATATGGGAGAAAGTGATGACTGAGTAGAGAATGAATCAGTGGATGGTAGATGGATAAGATAAGTAGGTAAATGAATAAAGGGGTGAATGGCTAGGGAACTGCACAAATGGATAAATGGGGTGAGATAGGTAACTGGATTTGCTGGCCTCCAAAGGTCTTTTTGAGCAAAGTGAAAGTGAAGTCGCTCAGTCGTGTCCGACTCTTTGCGACCCCGTGGACTGTAGCCCACCAGGCTCCTCCATCCATAGGATTCTCTGGGCAAAAATACTGGAGTGGGTTGCCATTTCCTTCTCCAGGGGATCTTCACGACCTAGGAATCAAACCCAGGTCTCCTGCATTGTGGGCAGATGCTTTAACCTCTGAGCCACCAGGGAAGCCATGCTAGGCTTTAGCAGTACATGAACCAAGAACTTCCAGATGAACAAGTTAGATTTAGTAAAGGCATAAGAACCAGAGATCAAATTGCCAACATCTGTTGGTCATAGAAAAAGCAAAAGAATTCCAGGAAAACATTTACTTCTGCTTCATTGACTACGCTAAAGCCTTTGGCTGTGTGGATCACAACAAACTGTGGAAAATTCTTAAAGAAATGGGAATACTAGACCACCTTACCTATCTCCTGAGACACCTATATGCAGGTCAAGAAGCAGCAGTTAGAATCAGACCTGGAACAATGGATTGGTTCAAAATTGGGAAAGGAGTAGGTCAAGGTTGTATATTTTCACCCTGCTTATTTAACTTATATGCAGAGTACATCACATGAAAGCTGGGCTGGATGAATCATAAGCTGGAATCAAGACTGCCAGGAGAAATATCAACAACCTCAGATATGCAGGTGATACCACTCTAATGGCAGAAAGTAAACAGTCTCTTGATGAGGGTGAAAGAAGAGCGTGAAAAAGCTGGCTTAAAACTCAACATTCGAAAAACTAAGATCATAGTGTCTGGTCCCGTCACTTCATGGCCAATAGATGGGGGAAAGTGGAAACAGTGGCAGATTTTATTTTCCTGGGCTCCAAAATCACTGTGGACAGTGACTGCCACCATGAAATTAAAAGACACTTGCTCCTTAGAAGACAAGCTATGACAAACCTAGACAGTGTATTAAAAAGCAGAGATATCACTTTGCCAACGAATGTCCGTATAGTGAAAGCTGTGGTTTTTCTAGTAGTCATGTACAGATGTGAAAGTTGGACCAGAAAGAAGGCTGAGTGGCCAAGAATTGATATTTTAAAATTGTGGTGCTAGAGAAGACTTTCGAGTCAATCCTAAAGGAAATCAACACTGAATGTTCATGGGAAGGAGTGATGCTAAGGCTCCAGTACTTTGGCCACCTGATGTGAAGAGCCGACTCACTGGAAAAGACCCTGATGCTGGGAAAGATTGAAGGTAGGAGGAGAAGGGGATGGCAGAGGATGAGATGGTTGGGTGGCATCATGACTCAATGGACAAGAATTTGAGCAAACTCCGGGAGATAGTGAAGGACAGGGAGGCCTGGCGTGCTGCAGTCCTTGGGGTCACAAAGACTCAGACGTGACATAGCGACTGAACAACAACAACAGAGGCCCTCGGCCTACCCCAGCACTGCCGTGACTTCAGAGATTTTGGTTCGTTCACTTGTCTTCTTCCATGAGATCCTGAGGTCCTCAAAGGCATCTTGTTGTTGTTTGGTTGCTAAGTTGTGTCCCCTACATCATGTCTGACTACTTTAGACCCAGTGGACTGCAGCCTGCCAGGCTTCTCTGTTCATGGGATTTCTCAGGCAAGGATACTGGAGTGGGTAGCCATATTCTTCTCCATAGGATCTTCCCGACCCAGGGATTGAGCAGGTGGATGCTTTTACCACTGAGCCACCAAAGGCATGCAGTTAATTTTATCATTTTTTTGTATCCTGGCCCCTAGGCTTGTTCAAGCCAGTGTCTCGACCCTTCCCAGATGTGTTAGAATATAGATTTGACTGCTGTTACACACAGGATCTCATTTGCACAATGGAACGCCACAAAAGCCACCACATATCCAGAATGAAGGGAAACAGAGGAAGGGGTGGGCACACGCTGTCCCCTTAAGACGCAGGACCTTGCACAGATCGTCTGGGCTCTCATTCTAAAGGCCAGAACTTAGTCACAGGACTGCACCTCACTGAATGGGTGCTGGGCAGTCTCATGTCCATCTAAAAATTAATTGTTCTAGGGGTATTCTTTCTGCCCCTTTCTAATGTCTATGTCAGAAGCTTTCTCTATCTCCTTTATACTTTAAGAAAACTTTGTAAAAAAAAAATTAATGGTTCTAAAAATAGCAGAAACAGACATTGGAAGAAGTCTCTTGCATATAAGTGGCCAACACACTCGCATTTGTTAAATTAATAACTAAACAAATTAATCTGACATTGAACATTTGTATCCTGAAGAGGTAGGGCATATTGAATCATATGTGTACGTGTGTGCTAAGTCGCTTCAGTCATGTCAGACTCCTTGCGACCCCATGGACTGTAGCCCACCAGGCTCCTCTGTCCATGGGGTTCTCCAGGCAAGAGTTCTGGAGGGGGTTGCCATGTCCTCCTCCAGGGGATCTTCCGGACCCAGGGATGGAAACTGCATCTCCTGTGGCTCCTGCATTGCAGACAGATTCCTTACTGCTGAGCCACCAGGGAAGCCCCACTGAATCATATAGTTAAGTGAAAAATACAAAGTAGAATGTATGGACATATTAATAGTATATAATTATTTGCTTCCTTTCTTTAGTAAGAGACTTTTTGTTGAGACTGACAGTGGGCACAGATAAAGTATTCCACCTCTCAGACTCCCTCCAAGTGGCTAGTGACATCACTGTGACCACTGGGATATAAATGGAAAGCCGCTGGAGACTTCTGAAAATCTTTTTGTTTTCAATACACTTTCCCCTCTTTCTTCCTACTTCTTGATTAGTGAAATACAGATGTGAGAGTGAAGGTGGGACAATCAACTTGTGACCATGAGACAATGAGCAAGAAAGGAAAAACCGCACATTAAGTGTGACCGAGCAGAAAGATGGAAAATAGTAGGACATTGATGATATCGTGAGGCTGCTGCCCACCCTTGAATGCCTGCCTGCAGACTTCTCATTAATGAGAAACAGAAGCTCCTCCGTGCTTCAGCTGGGATAGTGGCTTTTCTGTTCTATCCAGCCTAACGGATACATAGAGGCTGAAAATTCTTTGAGTTACATAGAACACTTCTGGAATGATACTTGAGAAACTGTAGCCATAGTTACCTCTCTTGGGAGGAGGAATCATGAGTGATTAGAGGACAGGGGTGGACAAGAGACTTGCTTTTCATCTTAGTCATGTTTTTGAATGTTGAATGTTGAATTTACATATTCAACAAAAAAGTGTTGCAGTAATATCTTACAGTCAAAGACAGTTTCATTCATGAATTTGATGACTCAAGAAATATAATATCTTGCAGTTATAATATTTAACACCATATTATGACATCACCAGAGGCAAAGACATCCCAAGAAATTAATCAAAA
Organism: Bison bison bison; assembly: GCF_000754665.1. NCBI lineage: Eukaryota > Metazoa > Chordata > Mammalia > Artiodactyla > Bovidae > Bison > Bison bison. The sequence continues at coordinate 4,251,176 of NW_011494606.1, forward strand.
GGCGTGGTTCAAGAGCTGACATGTGCAGAGGCGCAGACACAGAGAACAGCCTTGTAGACACATCAGGGGAATGAGAGGGTGAGACAAATTGAGAGATAGCGCTGAAACGTATACATTACCATATGTAAAACAGATGGCTAATGCGAAGTTGCTGTGTAAGAAAGGGAGCTCAACTGGGTACCCTGTGACAACCTAGAGGGCGAAAGGGAGGTTCAAGAGGGAGAGGACATATGTACACTTATGGCTGACTCACATTGCTGTATGGCAGAAACCAACATAACATTGTAATGCAATTATCCTCCAATTAAAAATAAATTTTTAAAAATTAAAAAAAAAGCTGAATTGTGAAAATTATTTATTCAGGAAAATAAGTTAGTAGATGTATATGACACTTCATAAAATAGAGGGGTTTGGTTTTGGGTTTTGTTTTGTTTTAAATCAGAAGGAGCTTTCATTGTCTAAGGTTTTATTACTTAAGCTAGGTGGAGCATATACTGTTCTTTGTCTTATCATTCACTGTATTTCTTTGATTGCTTAGAATATTTCCTAATTTGAAACTAATTAATTAATTAACTGGAAACTCAGACTGCATTTAAGTGTAATGACACACCCTGCCTCCCTTGAATTATGATGCGCTTTATCCTGGCTGGTCCAGTGAATGCCCGAAACTACACAAGACCCACAAGTGGTCTTCTCTCAGCCTCAGCTGGTAGCAGCTACCCCTGACTATGGCACCACAAGTAGTAGTGGGGATGACGAAGGATCTTGGTGCCTGAGTCATGGTCCTTACACGACTTTCCCATAGGTAAGTCGTGATTTTACCCATAGGTAAATTCTTAATCGGGAAGGAGGCAGCGGAGATGAATCAAACACAAAGTCTACATCCACATCTAGAAGGCACAGGAAAGAGTCTGGCAGGAGGACTGTTTTTATCAGGAACCACACAGCGGTTACCAGATCAAACACAAACTGATGGAATTTGTCATAATCATATTCATGTCGATGTATAGATTTGAATTCTGTTGTAGTTTTCAATGGTGAAATAAGATGAGCTCTTGTTTATTCTGCAACAGCACATGTTTGTTCCTTTACATACACACACACACACACACACACATATATAGACACACACACATATATATAGAGAGAGAGACATACGCACACACACACATATATATATATAGAGAGAGAGACATACGCACACACACACACACACATATAGACACACACACACACACATATAGAGAGAGAGACATATGCACACACACACACACATATATAGACACACACACACACACACACGTATATATATAGAGAGAGAGACATACACACACACACACACACACACAGCTTCCCAGGTATTGCTAGTGGTAAAGAACCCACCTGCCAACGCAGGAGACATAAGAGATGTGGCTTTGATCCCTGGGTGGGGAAGATCCCCTGGAGGAAGGCATGGCAGCCCACTCCAGTATTCTTGCCTAGAGAATCCCATAGACAGAGGAGCCTGGAGGGCTACCGTCCATGGGGTTGCAAAGAGTCAGACACAACTGAAGCAACTTAGCATGCACGCAGATACATATATATTGGCCACACCATGTGTCATGTGGGATCTTAGCTTCCCGACCAGGAGTTGAATCCATGCCCCCTACATTGGAAGCACGGAGTCTCAACCACTGGACAGCCAGGGAAGTCCCTTCCCTTCCTAATATTATCTATGGTGTGAAGATGCAGTGAAAATAAAATTTATTAAAAGGTACATTTTAATTTAAATAAAGCTGCATATTAAAAAATAAGTTTGTTATATTTATGCACTTTTCCTTACAAAATGACAAAGTATTAAAAAATTCCTTAAAGGGTTGATTTTACTACTCATATGTTTATAACTGTTTTTATAAATAGCATGCCAAAAAAAGTTTGAGGGTCTGTTTATTTTACTTGTCTATGAAATGTTGAATATTCCTCAAAAACAGGTTATGTCTATGAAAATGTGTCTTGTTAGTGAATTCATTATGTATGTCTTTGGGGTTAAAACAGGCTGAGAAACAAGAAAATCACTGCATTGGCAGTAGATTCTAATAAAACTAATAAAAAGATCAGCTATGATTCAAAGGAGAAACTAAGACAAACAAAGCTGGACTTCTGAGCATCATTGTATATGATAGATTACATAATTAGTTTGTACCAAGTCCAAGACTCTCACCATGCTAACCCCTAAACCAAAAATGGAGGGGGGTGTATGGGGAATCTGTAACATCTCATTTGGATCTGACTTGCTAAGGTACAAAGAAATATATTTCTTAGAGGAACACTGATATTTTTGTTAGATTAAATATGCTGAATAGGCTTTATAATAAAGATGTGTGGGTCTTTTTGAAATAAAAAACATATTAAAAAAACTTAATTCCTTGTGGAATTTAAAAATAGTTTATCTGTCTTCTAAATCACAGCAAGATAATAGCAAGCAAAGCACAGTCAGTATAACAGAAGACAGGGACAAATAAATAGAATCATAAATAAGCATCAGTCATAAGCAAGATTACCAAAAACAAAATGTGCAATCAAAACATTTCATGTAAATGAGTTAAAACTCCCTATTAGAAGACAAAGACTCATGGTTTAGATTAAAAAGAAATCAACCATATGCCTCTTATAAGAGACACACTCAAAACAAAGTGAGGCTAAAAAGATTCAAAAGAACACAAAATGCAAAAATTTAACCTTACATTCATGTGAGTTATAAATGTAACTGTGGTACTTATTTTCAACTTTGGAGTGGTGGTAGCATATACGTTCTAGTAGAATTCTAGAATATAAGGATTGAGTATAGACCTATCTGTATTAGCAAAATGTTCATGCTTATCTTATTCCTTCAGGACTCCCCTGCTTTCTTTAAAATGTGCCTAGGAATTCAGCGTGTGTGCTGCGTGTTTATGTCCTGGTGGACGGAGGGAGTTGGGCGAGTGCTGCTCACTTTCATCTTTTGCACCACAACCAACTAGAGCAAACATCTTTAAAAATATGAAAATGGAAGTTGCACCATCACTTCAACTCAGATCTCATCGGTGAAAGCTTAGTCACATGGTCACAGCAATTAGCAAAGTAGGGCTGGAAAATGTGATTTCTAGCTGGGTTGCTCCGGGGCCCAGGAAGGAGAGAACAATTTAGTGGCAATAATTTATCGACCAAAATGATCATGAGTGGTCAGTGCAAGACCCCTCATTTGTTCCATCCATTCATTCACTCACTCTTTTTTTATGGCCATCCCCCACACACCCCCATATACCAATCAATCTATTATATTTAAAGTACATAATTCTTGTGACTTCCCTGGTGGTCCAGTGGTTAAGAATTCACCTTCCAATGCAGGGGATGTGGGTTCAATCCCTGGTCAGGGAACTAAGATCCCACTTGCCACGGGGCAGGTTATGCCCCATGCCTGCAAGCCACAACTGGAGAGTCTGTGAGTCACAACCACAGAGCCCACACACGCTAGAGCCCACACACCACAACTAAGACCTAACATCGCCAAAATAAACATTAAAAAAGAATAAATCTTACAAAAGATATTCAAGACTTAAAAAAATAAAGTACAGGCTCTGTTTATATTTTGGGGGAAAAAGTAATTTTTGTTTTGTGGGCATGTGATTCTTTCCTTCTGTGGAGTCAATTTTATTGAGGTGGAATTTACTTTCAATAATAGTCAACAGGTCTTTGACAAAGGAGCAAACACAAATCAATGGGGGAAATAGTCTTTTCAACAAATGCTGCTACAATACTGGATGTCCATATACCAAAAAAAAAAAAATGTCTAGACATAGACTTTATACCTTTCATTAAAAACTAACTCAAAATGGATCATAGACCTAATGTAAAATGCAAAACCATAAAATATCTAGAGGAAAACAGGAGAAAATCTAGGTAACTTTGGGTTTAGCAGTGAATTTTTAGATATACCAACAAAAGCATGATTCATAAAACAAAAAATGGACTATCAAAATTAAAGCCTTCTATTCTGCAAAAGATGCTGTTAAGAGAATGAAAAGGTCACGGACTGAGAGAAAATATTTACAAAACACATATCTGATAAAGGACTTGTATCCAAAACATATAAAAGAACTCTTAAAACTCAACAGTGAAAAACCAAGCAAGCCAACTTAAAAATAGTCAAAACTTCTGAACAGATACTGCACTAAAGAAGACAAATAGGTGGCAAATAAGCATATAAAAGATGCTCAACATCATTTGTCATTAAGGAGTTGCAATTGAATGAATGAGACACATATGTAAGTGCATATTTGACTTTATAAGAAATAGTATTCCAAAGTGAGACACTGTTCTGTATTCCACCAGCAACGTATAAGAATTCCAGGTGTTCTGCATCCTCAGAGCAGTTGGTATTGTGAGATTTTTTGATGTGAGCAATTTTGTGATTTAGTAGTTTGTCACTGCGATATTAATTTTCAACTGCTTGATGGCTTTTCATATTGAGGATCTTGTTTATGTTTACTTCCCATCCATACATCTTATGTGATAAAGTGTCTGTTTAAATCTTTCCTTCATTTTCTAAGCAGGTTGTGTGTTTTACTTTTCTTGTGTTCTGAGTTTTCTTTATGTGTTCTGTGTATAAGTCAGTATCTAAGAGGGTCCATTCAGGAGAATTATTAACAGGAGATTGGAATAATGGAGAACTGACTTGTATAAGGTAGGGAACTCTTGTGAATACAGAACAGCAAGTACAGGGACAGGCACTACCTGCAGGGCTGAGATGGAGTGTCCGAGGAGAGCTCCACACCCCATTGGAAAGAGCACAGTGTGGCTCCATAGATGGTGGGGATGACATCTCGACGGCTCACAGAGGATTCTCCCTTTGGGAGGATGGGAGACATTGTTCACAGAGAGCTACCATACCTTGGAACTTACTACAAACTCACCTGAGAGATGCTGGAAGAAGTCGTTCACAGTCAGTGCCTTGTCAGTGGCACAAGACTTTGAGAAGCTTCTGAGGGAAGTTTCTAGCAGCTGGGCACTTCTGGTTGCCCTGAGCTACCAGAACTGGGAGCTGGGGAAGATGCCCTCTGCAGGAGTGAGGCAACAGAGAAAGACTCACCCTGTAGGGGCCCAGTGCAGGAGACCCTGCACCCTGCAAGGACTCTGGGAAACAGGGAGAAAAAATTACTTCCTCCTTCGGTTCCTTCCAGTCTCCTCTACTGGCATAACATCACACCAAATGTCCCAGGTGAAATATTTGCACAGTCCACCTCCATGATCATAGAGCAGGTAAAGAAGAACCTGAGAAGTTCAAAACATTTGGACCTGAGAAGAACAAAAATGTTGATGATCTGCATTATTCTTTATCACATGTGTGTTTTGCAAATATTTATCCCAGGCTGTGGCTTGCCTTTTCATTTTCTTATCCGTGTCTTCAGAAAAGCCAGTGTTTTTAATTTGATCAGGTTCAAGTATATCAATTTTTTCTCTTGCCATTCATGAATTTTTCTATTCTAAAAAATATCTGCATAACCCCAAATCAAAGATTTTCCCTTTTTTTTTTTTTCTAGAAGCTATAGTTTTTGGTTTATGATCCATTTCAATTTTTTTGTATGTTCATTTTTAAAGATTTTATTTTTCTTTGAGCAATGTTAGGTTCACAGAAAAATGAAGAGGAAGGTACAGATTCTCCATATACCCGCAGCTCCCACACATGCATAGCCTTCCCTATTCACAACATTCCCCACCAGAGGGTACTCCTGTTACAACTGATGAATCAGCATTAACACATCCTGATCACCTAAAGCCCATAGTTTCCATTAGAGTTCACTCTTGGTGTTTACATTTTATGGGTTTGGACAAATGTATAATGATATGTGTCCAGCATTATGTTATAATACAGAATATTTTCAGTGTCCTATAAATCCTCTGTGGTCCACTTATTCATCCTTCCCTCTGCCCCTGCTATGCATTTATTAAATTGCATCAATTTTAAGTGACATATACACAGTAAATTACAAAAATACATGCATTTACTTTGTGCTCAGTCACTCAGTCATGTCTGACTCTTTGCAACCCCTTGGACTGTAGCCCACCAGGCTCCTCTGTCCATGGAATTCTCCAGGCAGGAATACTCGAGTGGGTTGCCATTTCCTTCTCCAGGGGATCTTCCCAACCCAGGGATCGAACCCGAGTCTCCTGCATTGCAGGCAGATTCTTTCCCATCTAAGCCACCTTGACGAGAATATTATTGAGTTGTTTATCTCACTCTGCTTTTTACTTTTGTCACTCAGCACTGTTTTTAAGGTCCATTGTGTTGGTAGCTATGCATCTAATCCCTTGCTTCTCTAACTGCTGCACAATACATAGATCGTGTGCATCTTCCACATTTTACTCACCTTCTCCTCCACAGATGGACAATGGATGTCTATGATTGCCCACTCTCAGAAATGACACAGCAGTGAACATTCTAATTCATATTCTCTAACGGACCTATATGATCATTTGTTTGGTATACCCACCCAAGAGTTGATTTGCTGGGTCCTAGACTATGCATCGATGGCACCCTACTCCAGTACTCTTGCCTGGAGAATCCCATGGATGGAGGAGCCTGGTAGGCTGCAGTCCATGGGGTTGAGAAGAGTAGGACACGACTGAGCGACTTCACTTTCACTTTTCACTTTCATGCATTGGAGAAGGAAATGGCAACCCACTCCAGTGTTCTTGCCTGGAGAATCCCAGGGATGGGGGAGCCTGGTGGGCTGCTGTCTATGGGATCGCACAGAGTCGGACACGACTGAAGTGACTTAGCAGCAGCAGCAGCAACAGACTATGCATATATCCACTGATAATTTGTCTATGTAGTGCCAGACTGCTCTCCAGAAAGGCTGACTGTTCTGCACTGCCACCAGAAGCACATGAAAGAGCTTACATCCCCACATGCCTGCAACTCTTGGCATTTTCCAGCTTTCCAACGTTTGCCATCCAACCATCTCATCCTCTATCGCCCTCTTCTTTTGCCTTCAATCTTTCCCAGCATCAGGGTCTTTTCCAATGAGTTGGCTCTTCGCATCAGATGGCCCAAGAATTGGAGCGTCAGCATCAGTCCTTCCAATGAATATTCAGGGTTGATTTCCTTTAAGATTGATTGGTTTGATCTCCTTGCTGTCCAGGGGACTCTCAAGAGTCTTCTCCAGTCTTTACTGAATCAATGGACATGAGTTTAGGCCAACTCCGGAAGACAGTGAAGGAGAGGGAAGCCTGGAGTGTTGCAGTCCATGGGGTTGCAAAGAGTCAGCCACAACTTAGCGACTGAACAACAACGTGTGCGAGTCTAAGTGGAAGGTGATATTTCATTGTTGTCCTAATTTAACTTCTCATTATTGATCGTTCCAATTCTTAATAATTCTATTCATTTGCCTGTTTGGGTGACCACCTTTACAAACTGCCTGTTGATAAACTTCACCGATTTTCTTTTATAGGACCTGCTACGTTTCACTTGGAATTTAATTTGCTCTTCCTTTTCTAGTTTCCCAATATGGAAGCTTATATCATGAATTTTAAATCTTTCTTCTTTTCTAACACATACGTCAATGCTACAAGCACTGCTCCAAGCACCGCTTTGCTGCATCACACAACTTTCGATTAGTTGTATTTTCATTTTCATTTAGTTCCAAATAGTTTAAATTTTCTCTTGAGACTTCTGCTTTGACCCATGTGTTATATACTGTTCAATTATCTTGGGATTTTCCAGCTATCTTTGTTATTGATTTCTAGTTTAACTCCACTGTGATCTGAGGGCAGACATCGTATGATCTCTGTTTTAAGTTTGTTAAGGTGTGTTTTATGGCCCAGAATGTGGCCAGTCTTGGTAAATGTGCCATATGAACTTGATAAGAATGCATATTCTGAAGTTGTTGGATAGACATCAATTATACCCACTTGATTGATATATTTTGTGTTCTACTATATCCTCATGGATTTTCTGCCTGGTCAGTCTGTCTGTTTCTAATAGGGATGATGAAGTCTCCAACTACGATAGTAGATTCATCTATTACTTCTTGCAGTGCTATCAGCTTTGCCTCGGATACATTGATGGCCTCCTGTTAGGTGCATATTTGTTAAGGATTATTAGGTCTTTTTGGAAGATTGATCCTTTTATCATATAATGCCTCTCTTTATCCTTGATAACTTTCCTTGCTCTGTAGGCTTCTCTGTCTGAAATTAATATGAAAGGGAAGCGAAAATGGTGGTCGCTCAGTCATGTCCGACTCTTTGCAACCCCATGGACTGGAGTCCACCAGGCTCCTCTGTCCATGGGATTCTCCAGGCAAGAATACTGGAGTGGGTTGCCATGCCCTTCTCTGCTTTCTCCTAATTGATGCTATCATGGTATAGCTTTCTCCATTCCTTTACTTTTAAACTGTTTATGCCTTTATATTTAAAGTATGTTTCTTATAAGCAGCATAATTGGGTCATATTTTTTAATCCATTCTGACACTTTCTGTCTTTCAGTTCGTATATTTAGATCATTGACATTTGAAATGATTGTTGATATAGTTGGATTAGTATGTACTATATTTGCTACAGTTTTCTATATGTTACCCTAGTTTTTTGTTCCTATTTTTGTCCTCTAATTTTTGTCTGCCTTTTGTGGTTTTAATTGAACATTTTTACATGATTCCATTTTCTCTCTTTTCTTAGCATATTAGTTATGCTTATTTTTAAACGTTTTTTAGAGGTTATCTAGAGTTTGCAATATACACTTTGACTAATCTAAGTTCATTTTCAAATGTCTCTACACCACTTCACAGGTACTGCAAGTACTTCGTAATAGCCAACTATTCTTAATCCCTTCTTCCCATGCCTTGGATTATTACTGTCACTTATCTCACTTAAACATAAGCTATAATCAATGAGTACATAGTTGCTGCTATTATTTTGAACAAACTGGTACATGTTAGGGGGATTTCCCAGGTGGCGCTAGTGGTAAAGAACCCACCTGCCAATGCAGGAGACGTAAGAAATGTGGGTTTGATCCCTCGGCTGGTAAGATCCTCTGGAGGAGGGCATGGCCACCCACTCCAGTATTCTTGCCTGGAAAATCCCAGGACAGAGGAGCCTGGCAGGGTACAGTCCATAGGGTCACACAGAGTCGGACATGATAGAAGTGACTTAGCATGCATGCACATACATGTTAGCTCAATCAAGAATAAGAAAATGAAAAGCTTTTAATTTTACCATCACTTATTCCTTCTCTAACACTCTTCTTTTCTTTATGTAGGTATAAGCTTCTGACCTGTATCATCTCTTTACAGGCTTCCTTAGTGGCTCAGATGGTAAAGGATCTGCCTCAAGGCAGGAGACTCAGGTTTGCCAGGTGGGTAAGATCCCCCAGAGAAGGCGGGGGCTAACGACTCCAGTAGTCTTGCCTGGAAAATTCCATGGACAGAGGAGCCTGGTGGGCTACAGTCCCACAAAGAGTGGGATACAAAGAGTTAGATACAACTGAGCAACTAACATGTTTACTTTCTCTCTGGAGAACTTTTAACATTTCTCACAGGACCGGTTTACTGGCAACAAATTCCTTTAATTTTCGTTTGGCTGAGAAAGTCTTTATTTTTCCTTCACTTTGGAAGGATAATTTCTCAGGATACAGAATTCTAAGTTGATGAGGTATTTTTCCTCTCAGGACTTGAAATATTTCACTGCACTCTCTTCTTACTTGCATAATTTCTGAGGAGAAGTCAGATGTAATTCTGATCTTTGTTCCTCTGTAGAGGTTTCTTTCAATATTTTTTATTTGCCTTTGACTTTCTGCAATTTGAAGATAAAATGCTTAGGCATGTAGGTTTGTTTGTTGTTGTTATCTTACTTAGTGTTCTCTGAGCTTCTTGGATCTGTGTTTTGGTGTCTGATTTTAATTTGGGGAAATTTTCAGCCAATATTGCTTCCAATATTCCTTCCATTTCTTTCTCTCATTCTTTAGCATTCCTATTATGTGTATGTTATGCCTTTTGTGGGATTTCCCTGGGGATTCAGTGGTAAAGACTCTACCTGCCAATGCAGGAGATGAGGGTTTGATCCCTGGGTTAGGAAGATCCCCTGGAGATAGAAATGGCAACTCACTCCAGTATTCTTGCCTAGGAAATCCCATAGACAGAGAAGCCTGGCAGGCTACAGTCCATGGGGTTGCAAAAGAGTCAGACACAATTGGTGACTAAACAACAGCAACAACACACCTCTTGTCGTTGTTCCACAGTCCTTGGATATCCTGTTCTGTTTTATTCCAGTCATGTTTCTCTTTGCTTTTCAGTTGTGTAAGTTTCTATAGACATATCCTCAGGTTCAGAGATTCTTTCCTCAACCACGTTCAGGCTTGGCTGTGCTGGGTCTTTGCCGCGGTGCTCGGGCACTTCTCTTGTTGCAGAGCATTGTCTCTAGAGCACGCGGGCCCACTGGTTGGAGTGCGTGGGCTCTCTATCGTGGCATGTGGGATCTTAGTTCCCCAACCAGGGATCAAATCCGAATTGCAAGGCAAATTCTTAACCCCTGGACCACAAGGGAAGTCCCCAAAGGCATTCTTCATTTCTGCTCAAGTGTTTTTGATCTCTAGTACTTCTTTCGGATTCCTTTTTAGAATTTCCATCTCTCTGCTTATATTGCCCATCTGTTCTTGCACGTTGTTTATTTTATCCATCTAAGTGCCCTTAGTATGATAACCAGAGTTATTTTAAAACCTAGTCTGATAATTCCAACAGCTCTGCCAGATCTGAGTCTGGTTCTGTACTTGCTCTGTCTCTTCAAATTTTTTTTTTTTTTTGCCTCTGAGCATGCATTATAATTTTTTGGAAAGTCACTCATGATGTACTGGATACAAGACACTACAATAAATAAGCCTGTCATTATTTGGTAAAGGGGGGAGTGGGAAGGAGAGTCCTAGAGTCCTATGATAAGGTCTTAGTATTTTGTTTTTGTTTTGGAACTTACGGCTGCACTGGGTCTTCACTGCTGCACGTGGGCTTTCTCCAGTTGCAGCGAGCAGGGGTGACTCTGTTGTGGTGTGCAGGCTTCTCACCGGGGCGGCTTCTCTTGCTGCAGAGCATGGACTGTACAGCATGCAGGCTTCAGTAATTGTGGTGCATGTGCTCAAATGCTCTGGAACATGAAGGATCTTTAGTTCTAGCATCAGGGATCAAATCTGTGTCCCCTGCATTGGCAGGCAGATTCTTAACCACTGAACCACCAGGGAGTCCAGGTCTCACTCTTTTAGTCAGCTTGTACCTCTGGATTGTGAACCTTACAAGTGCTTCTCAGTCTTTTTCCCCTGTTCGATTACACAGGACGGCTAGAGCTGGCTGGAGTTGGGGTTTTCCCCAATGTTGGTTAGACTCTGCTAAAACCCCAGCAGATTACACTCAGGTAAAATAGCCTCTTCTGGGGTGTTAGGAAGAATGGAACCTTCTGATATATTTCAAAATGGTTACTTTTTGTCTCCCCCTGCTGGAAGCATTACCCAATTTTCCTCTGACATTTGCTGTGAGTACCTGGTCGAGCTCCTAGAGGTAAAACTCACAAAAGTTTAGATATCCCTATAAGACTGGCCCCTCCTGGAGTTTTAAACCTCAGACTTGTCCACATGGAACCTCCAGCAGCTCACTAGGCACAGCTGAGGCTTGCCTCTCCCACTGCTGGCTCTCAGGGAGGTTTCTGTCTATGAATTTTTGCTCTGCTAAGTTGTGAGTGTCCACATGTCTGTGTCTTCACTTTTTGAAGCAATGGTTTGCCCTGTGTCCTAAATTCTCTGACAGGTCCAAAGAGAGTTGTTTATTCTCAGATTGTTCAGTTTTTCCTGAACAAACAGACTTTCGATCTCCTTACTTGGCGCAATTGGAAATTGAAGTCTCTTGCATTTTGGTTTGCATGACTGACTTGTATATTCTTCATAGTAATTCATTATCATTTTTAGGTTTTATAAATATCTGCTCCCATTATATCACCTATCGTCCATGGTATCCTCTTTTGAACAGAAATCCTTAATTTTGACATCAACAAATTAATCCATTTTTTTTCCTCCTGGTTTGTGCTTTTGAGGTTTTATATAAGGAGTTCCTCTCTCAACCCAAGTTCCAAGATACCCTTTCATACTTTCTTCTATTAACTTTAGAGTTTTACTTTTCACATTGAACTCTTTTGTCATTTACAGTGTACATTTTTATTTGGCGTCAGGCAGGAATCCCATTTTATTTTTCTCCATCAAGTAAGATGGTTAACCTGTCCCTTCTTCATTTATGTGTAATGCCTCACATCATGGTCTGATTTTGAGTTTTCTATTCTTTCCTATGCTCATTTGGTCTGTTTTTATGCAAAATATTCTTTGTTTTGCTTTGTCTGGCTTTTTACATGACTTTGTAGTGTGCTGCTGTTCACTCTTGTAAGGCTGACTTAATCCTGCTCGTCTGTATAAATTTTAGAATGAGTTTATCAAGTTCCTGGAAAACATATCTGAAACGTTTATTGGGATTTCATTGCATATATAAATTAATTCACAAAGAACTGACTCCTGTCTAGTATTGTCATTCCATTCAGGAGCATAACATTTCCCTTAATTTCTTAAGGTTAATTTATATATCCTTTATTTATATAAATATATATATTTTTATATATATATATATATGTCTTTCTTGTATATTCTTGGTTAAGGTCATTCCTAGGTATGGTGCAGGCTCTTTTGCTGCCATTGTAACTAGGAGTTAGTTAGACTGCTGGTGAAGAGAAATGCTATAGATTTATATTGTAGGTTAATACATCTAGCGATTTTACTGAATTCTCTTAATAGTCTTAATCTGTTGCTTCTCTTTACTCTTTGTTTTTCCAGGCAGTTTATCCATCTTCTACCCCTTTTCCCCTTTGGTAACCATAAGTTTGTTTTCCATGCCTGTGAATCTGTTTCTGTTTTGTAAATAAGTTCATTTGCATTATTTGTATCATATTTTAGGTTCCACATATAAGTGATATCATATGGTATTTGTCTTTCTCTTTCTGACTTACTTCACTTAGTATGATAATCTCTGGGTCCACCCATGTTTCTGCAAATGGTCTTATTTCATTCAGCCATTTAGAAACTGCTAAATAGTATTCTATTAAAGAAGATGTAATATATATCATATATCTCTCTCATATATATATGAGATACAGATATATCTCCATCCTTCTTTATTAATTCAATATGATAATAGTTTTTTAAAAAATATTTATTTATTTTTAATTGATTGGTGATTGCTTTACAATATTGATTTGATTTGTGTCATATATCAACATGAATTAGGTGTATATATGTCCCCTCCCTCTTGAATCTCCCTCCCACCACCCACCCATTACCACTCCTCTAGGTTATTACAGAGCCCCAGTTTGAGTTCCCTGAGTCATACAGCAAATTCCCATTGGCTATCGATTTACATATGTCAGTGTATATGCATCCATGCTACTCTCTCCATTTATCTCACCCTCTCCCTCTTCTTCCCCCTCCCCCACCCGTAACTCTGTTCTCTATGTCTGCATCTCCACTGCTGCTCTGCAAACAGATTTGTCAGGATCATCCTTCTAGATTCCATATATATGCGTTTATATACAATATTTGTTTTTCTCTTTCTGATTTACTTGACTTCGTATAATAGACTCTAGGTTCATCCAGCTCATTAGAACTGACTCAAATGGATTCCTTTTAATGGCTGAGTAGCATTCCATTGTGTATATGTACCACAGCTTCTTTATCCATTCATCTGTTAATGGACAGCCAAGTTGCTTCCGTGTCTTGGCTATTGTAGATAATGCTGCAGTGAACAATGGTGTACACGTGTCTTTTCAGTTTTAGTTTCCTCAGGGTGTACAACGTGATGATTGTTTTATCTTTGTTAATGCTTCTCTTGTTCTTTCTTTGCAATAGCTTTTTCTAGAACTTCCCTTATTACATGCTGAGTGTTAGCCGTAGAGTTGGATTCCTTATTTTTTTCCAGATCTTAAAAAGAACACATTTAAAGTCTCTATTAAGTATGATGTTTAATAAAGTTTGCTTTAAGTTTTTTGATATATCACCCTTACCAAGTTAAAAAAGTCTCTCCTATATCCAGTTTCCTAAGTTATTATTGGATTATAAATAGGTAATGAGCTTTAGCTAATGCTTTTTCTTCACCAGTTGAGATAATTGTATGATTTTTTTTTTCCCCTTTATTAATGGGGTGATTTCGGGTGTTGAACCAAACTGAAATTCCTGGGGTAAATCCTACTTGATCAAAATAGATTTAAAAAAATATATGACTGGGTTAGTTAGCTGATATTTTATATAGGATTTATATATATATATATATATATCACAGTTAAAACAAGCCTATTCTTTTCATTTATTACTGTGTCTTTACTGATTTTGGAACCAAGATTACACCAGTTTCATAAAATGATCTGGGCAGCTTTTGCTCTTTCTAATCTTTCTGGAAAAACTTATACAAAATAGGAATTAACCATTCCTTAAATTTGGCACAACTCCAGAAGTTCATAAAATTTTTACCACCATGAGTCCTCCAGCTTCATTGTCTTCTACGGTTCACCACATGTTTTGGAAGATTTGGTTTAAATTAATAAGTGTACAACTTTTTCTTTCCTCAGGTGGCTGCATGCTATCAAGTATACACAGCCCTTAAGAATGGTGCCATCAGCGGACAAGGGTTTGAGCCCTGGTCCAGGAAGATTCCACAGGCTGTGGAGCAACTAAGACCCTGTGTCACAGCTACGGAAGCCCGTGCATCTAGAGCCTGAGCTCTGCAACAAGAGAAGTCAGCGCAGCGAGAAGCCCATGCGCCACAATGGAGCGTAGCTCGTACTCACTGCAACAGAAAGAGCCTGCACCAAGCAACAAAGACCCAACGTAGCAAAAAAAATTTTTTTTAAGAATGGTGCCCTCACAAAGTCAAGGTCATCCATTTCAACCAGACTGTCAACCTGTTTACTCTCTGGAAGCAAAAGGATAAGGCATCCCTCAGCCCCACCTCAAGCCTCCTCCTTGGCCCTCGCCTTTCACATTTGAATAAATGACTCAGCCTCCTACTCTACTGAGCCAAGGAGACTCCTAGAGACTAGCTCTCCTGCGTCTCACCTTACCTGCCTACAGTGACTACATATCCGAAGCCAATCACACCTCTTTCTACTCTGAGAACGAGATGTCCCTTCTTAAATCCAAGATAATTCCTGTAAATGTGCTTCAAAACCCCATCCCTCTCTCCCAGTGACCTCACTCCTTTAGACAGCCTCTTTCTCCTGAAATTGAAACCCTCCCTCTCTACAGGGCTCCTTCTCCTCAGACCAGCAACATAATCAAATCTCACCCATCCCCAAAAAATCCCTCCTTTGTGTGCGTGGGACAGGCATTCTCACACACTGCAGGTGGGAGTGTAAATTGGCAAGATCTTTCTGGGAAGCAATTTGGTAACCTGAATCAAAAGCCTGAAAAATATTTGCACTCTTTGTCCCAGTAATCCTACCTCCAGAAATCCATCTAAGGAAGTAATCAGAAATGCTGACAAGGAGAGATGTTTAAAGATGTTAATCTCACTGTTATTTTAATAGCAAAAAATTGGAAACTAAAGGTTCAACAATCTGGGATAAGTTAAATAAACTGTACTTAAATATAATGAAATTTTGTGCAGTCACTAAAAATATAATTTTAAAAGAAAAGTTGACATGAGAAACTGTTCATGAAGCAACATTATAAGTGAAAACCGCAGCATATAAAAAATATATACAGTGGTGCTAATTTTGTTATCTATATATGGCTAACGCTTCTGGAATGTTAGCTATTATATACATCCTGTCCCTCAGTCTTCACAAAATTCCTCTACAGTTAATACTGGTGTTCACATTTTGTAGAGAAAGAAACCAACTAGAAAGAAAGACATCAGTGTTTCCTTTTTTCTATAGGGAAGAAGAGGGGGTTACTGATGAATTTCTTCATACGCTTTTGTATTTTGTAACTCTTTAATAAAGAGGTATTACTTTTTATCAAGGGCTTCCCCGGTGGCTCAGAGGTTAAAGCGTCTGCCTGCAATGCGGGAGACCTTTGTTCGATCCTTGGGTCAGAAAGATTCCCTGGCGAAGGAAATGGTAAACCACTCCAGTACTCTTGCTTGGAGAATCCCATGGACGGAGGAGCTTATATATGTGAGTAATGAATAATTTGAGCAATACAGAGAAAACGAAAATCCTCTTCCCACGATTGCTATTCCAATCACCAGAGACAGTCCACTGTGGATAGTAGGGCTGTTTTATATTTGCTTTTAATTTATATTTGGCTTTGGTATTTATATTTGTTTTTCAATTTTGTCTGTAGACATATACAATTGAAAAAGCAAACGTGATCATCTTACCAAGTCAGTACTTAAAATTTGACAATTTGAGCCCTTTCAGCCGCTGTCTTTTGGTTTCTACGCTAGGGGATGTCCAGGGCCCCTTTCTGCTGGAGTGGCCCAGTTTAATTTTATCAATTGACGAACCATTTCTAACCGTGCCTGGCCGCCCCATGAGCTTTGGGTTTAAGGCCTGGAGAACTGAGTTCTTGTCCTACTTCCGCCATACAACCAGAGGCTAACGGCTTTTTCTCTCCGGGAGCCAGGTTCCCTGTCCTTCGGATGGGGTAACACCTCTTGCCTGCCCACGTGAAGGGGACATTGTGACTTTCCAAAAGGCTTATGGCTGTGGCTGGTTAAATGCTGCCCGCAAAAAAGTGCTCATCTGGCTCCTCCCTTCTGCCTCTCCTCCCGATTTCCCTGCAGCCTGAGGGATTCTTCAACTTGTCTGGAGTAGAGAAGAGGGCCAGAGGGCCGCAGAAAGGGAAGGGTCTCAGTCCCCAGGCAAACGCTGGAGGTCCAGACTGGTTTTTGAGCCCCCTCCAGCTCACTCGAGTCTTCCGACTGACATCGGCGGCGGAGGACTCTGGAGGCAGGAGCAAAAAAGAAATGCCTGGAGTGCAGCGGCGTGTAGCATGGAAAAGCACTTAAGGGCTGAAGACGCTGCCTGGCGTCCCCCTTCCAAAGCGCATTTTCAAGCCTTTGCAGCAGCGAGCGGGTGCAGCGCCCACGGCCTTCTTCCGCGGAGCTGCCGCCCTCTAGTGGCCGCATGCAAATATTACAGCTGCTCTGTAGGCCCCGCCTCCCGCTACAGGGGCTGAGCTGCCACTCACATCCTCAAAGTAAGGGGCCCTTGGAGAGCACCCAAAGAAGACTGACACCTGGCAGAAGGGGAAGCCAGGCCTGGGTGAACCAGGACTGGAACCTGGGACTCCAGATGCCCCACCAATAGATGCTTACAACTTCTCGACATCTTTTAAGCAAAAGGCACCAGGCAATGATGAAGATTTTATTCAGGCTGTTGCAGTAGGGAAAAGGTTCATTCATGAGAACCATCTCAAAGAAAAGGAAGGGTCCTGAGATTTTAGAGAGGCAGGTAAACCAGGGAGTCATCAGCCTGTCTTGTAGGAATAGCAAGAGGTGTAGATGGGTTGTTTTCTTGGAATATGTGAGAGCAAAGTAGCCCTGTTTCCCCAGAACTTAAAGACGTGGGGGAATTTCTTAACCACAGTTGCCTTTCAGGAGCACAGGACTCAGATGAAGTTCAACACTGTCATAATGGAGCAGGCTGCAGGAGGGCCGCTTAAGAGGTGAGGGTAGTGAGGCCCAGGTCATGCATCCATGGGTTTTAGTGCCTGAGGCAAAATTCCAACCTGCAGATAATTAAGACAGCAAGGTGACCCCAACCTGAAGTTGAAAGCTCACCCTAAGAGTAAAATCGTCCAGTCAGTGTGCAAGGGAGGAGCCCAGCCTGCCCCAGAAATGGCCTGTGCTCAGTCATGGCTTTCCGTTTGATGGAGCGTATCAGCAATGTGCTGGGATCACCCAGGAAAAGTGTTGGGATTTACTGCTGGAAAGGCAGGATGGTGGCTGTGAAGATACTGTGAAGTCCCCTAGTCAAGCTGGGGAAGGGCCAGTACGGGGGCAATTCTGGGACGCAGCTCCTGGGTCACTCGGTTAGCCAGTCGGTCTCTGTCTGTCTCTGGCCCCCAGTCTCTCTTCCTACCCAGCCTCTTTTCTCACTCACAGTCTCTACTCACCGATAACTTCAACTGGCACTTGGCCACTCGCAGTTACCCCAGCCCCCGAGTCTACCCAACCTCCAGCTATAGAGCCCACCAGGAACTGCAGCTTCCTCTGGGTCTTTTAAGACCCCTCCCCAAAGCTAGCCTATGTTTTCAAGCCAGGCCCCAAGTCACTGACTACCCTGCCATGCCTCTGGCAGGCAGCCCACCCAGGTCCCTTGGTTGTTCAGGGTGGTGTGGATGAAGTAAATGACCTGCTTCTCATAGGGGCTGGGACAGGACAGCCTGTCTTAGAAGCATTGGGAGCAGCTGCGTCCAAGTTACCCGGGGCTGCAGTCTGAGAAGCCAGGCTGGAAGTGTCATCATCTCCAGGCACTTGAGCCCACCTATGGGTCCTACGCTTTGCCTACAGGAGGGTGCAGACTGAAGAGGGTGGTCTGACTGACCGGAGAGAAAAGGACTCCAGTGTAACAAGCCTGGTCTGTGGTCCCAGCAGTACTACTGGCCTGACCCAACTGCCCAGTCTCCTTGCCGGACATCTTGGTGTGAGGGCTCATGCCCTAGGAGAGTAGTTTGTCAAACCTGGCTCTTTGCTGCCTGTTTTGGCTTGGTCTGAGAGCTAAGACTGGCACTTACATTCTTAAAGGCAAATCATCAAAAGAAGAATGATATAGCAAGACACAGGGTCATTATATAAAACTCAAATTTCAGTGTCCATAGATAAAACTTTTTGGGAACCTGACTACGCCCATTCATTTATGTATTATCTCTGGCTGTTTGGGCTGCAGAGGTGAATAACTGTGACCAAGCCTAAGACGGTTACTATCTAGCATCAACAGAAACTGTTTGCTGACTCCTGCGCAACCCTAGCCTGATGCCGCTAGCTGCAAAAATCACTGCTGGCACTGGGGCCTGCTCATCAAGAGGGTTCCGGGAGTCAATCCCGGTGCTTTTTCTCCAGGAGGAGCCAGCAGCAGTAATGACTTGAAAGGCTGATCCAAGGAGCAGTTGAATTTCTCCCAGTAAATGAATCACTGGCTTCCTGATCCATAGGTCAGCCTCGCTGCATCAGCTAGAATAACCCTATCCTCAGTCTGACTTGGAGACTGTCAGGCAAGGATCTTTCATTACAGGTGACAGAAACCCAATGTGGACCATCTAAAAGAAATGAGACCAGGATTAAGATGACCTGGCATGTGGCACGGAATCCCATGCTGGCTGGATGGCTGGACTGTAAGGATGCGTAGGGCCTCGCTCAGACCTGGTATAGCCTGGTCCCACTCTCCAGATGCCCTCTGCACATCACCACCTCAACCTGTTCCAGGCTGCATCGTACACCATTAGCCCTCAAGGAGGGGTGAACTGACCCAAGTCCAAACATCCTGAAGAAACATGGGCTCTGATTGGC
>NW_011494606.1:4270810-4271426 GCF_000754665.1 Bison bison bison
CTTCCTTTCCACCCCCCAACCCCAAGCTCATCCGAGCTCAGGAGTTACTGGAAGTCTCAGCCATGTCTCATCCTCAGGCCCTGGGACCCAGAGGAGGTTCAAGAAATGTTTCCCAGATAACTGATTGGAGAGCTTAGATTCAGTAGTAGGGGTGATTTTTCAAAAGGGGATCCCAGGATTTCCTTTCTCACAGGCTGCAGGGTAGAAAGTTCAACTCTTGAGTTTTAATTCCCGCTTCACCACAGACTTGTTAGGCTAGTTACCTAAGCTTCTGTTTCCTAACTCCCTCAGTTCCGGCTCTGTAGTGCAATGGATAGGGCATTGGACTTCTAACTCCCTCAGTTCCTCATCTGTAAGATGGAAATACTAAGAGTACCTATCAGTTTGGTACTGTTGATTCAATCAGACACTGCTGTTGGGAGGTTAAATTAGATACTGCTTAGCACAATTCCTGGAACAGTATACATACTCATTATTATATTATTGTTTTTATCATATGCCCTTCTCACTCCCCAGTAGAACTCAATGCTGACTCCAACAGCTGTGCAGAGAACAGGAAATCCTTTCTTCTAGCCCCTGATGATCCAAAAACAATCATTCAGATCAGATCAGATCA
>NW_011494606.1:4271526-4276512 GCF_000754665.1 Bison bison bison
GCACTGGATCTTAGCTGCATGCAGCACATGGGCTCTTCCATCTTTGTTGTGGCACGTGGGATCTTTAGTTGTGGCATGCAAACTCTTAGTTGCGGCATGTGGGATCAGGTTCCCTGACCAGGGGTCAAACCCAGGCTCCCTGCATTGGGAATGTGGAGTCTTAGCCACTGGACCACCCGGGAAGTCCCTAGAATGGGTGTCTTTACTGTGCTTCTCTGGTATGTCTCTGTTACCTCTCTGCCCTGGCCATTCTGTCATGAATGCCCTTACCACCCCCTTGGGAGGCAGGCTCTGCCCTCCTTCCAGACTCAGATTGGCTGTCACCTCCTCCTGGAAGCACCTACCCCCACGCTTGGGGTGCCCTTCCTTTGTGCCCCCACGGGATGCTCCCTTCCTACTTCCTTTCCACCCCCCAACCCCAAGCTCATCCGAGCTCAGGAGTTACTGGAAGTCTCAGCCATGTCTCATCCTCAGGCCCTGGGACCCAGAGGAGGTTCAAGAAATGTTTCCCAGATAACTGATTGGAGAGCTTAGATTCAGTAGTGGGGGTGATTTTTCAAAAGGGGATCCCAGGATTTCCTTTCTCACAGGCTGCAGGGTAGAAAGTTCAACTCTTGAGTTTTAATTCCTGCTTCACCACAGTCCAAAAATGGGCAGAGGACCTAAACAGAAATTTCTCCAAAGAAAACATACAGATGGTCAATAGGCACGTGAAAAGAGGCTCAACATTGCTAAGTATTAGAGAAAGGCAAATCAAAACTACAATGAGATACCAGTTCACACTGGCCAGAACAGCCACCATTAAAAAGTCGACAAATAACAAACGCTGGAGAGGATGTGGAGAAAATGGAACTCTCCTGCACTGTTGGTTGGAACGTAAATTGGTGCAGCCACTACGGAAAATAGTACACAGGATGCTCAGAAAACTAAAAGTAGAGCTGCCGCGTGACCTAGCAATCCCACTGCTGTGTGTAAACCCAGACAAAACTATCAGAGAGAAGATACATTCCCCCCTAGCAGCACTGTTCACAATAGCCGAGACATGGAAGCGGTCTAAGTCCATTGACAGAGAAATGGATAAAGACTGCGGCACACACACAGTGGAATAGGACTCAGCCATAAAAAGAGTGAAATAATGCCATTTGCAGCAACATGAATGGACCTAGAAGTTACCATTTTAAGCAAAGTGAGAAAAAGAAAGATATAGTAGCATCATATCATGTCTGCTAAGTTATAGATAATGCTGAACACACCATTTCCCAACTTTTCAAAAAAGATAACTATTTTTAAGTTACAACCACGACTCATACAGAAACAAACTGAACACATATAAAGGTATTCTTTAACTCATTACTAACCAGGAGCTCAGGAAGATACTATAACCAGTTCAAAGGTGAAAGTACAGAAAAAACACATTTAGAGAAATACTGAGATGAATGTGCAAATGGAATAAAAACTGGCTTCCTAAAAACAAAAACTGGCTTCCTGCACAGTGGGGAAGGGGAGACAATTGAATGACCACTGAACTGAATTTTTTTAGGTCCCTAAACGTATCTGCTGCTGGCGGACTCAGCCATTGTACTGTGAAAGGTTGTGGCCCAGGAAAAGCCCACACAGTTGGATTGCTATTGAAGGATGAAGGTATCGTACAGTCTAAGACAGGAATATACCAGATCCAGCTGGCCAGGCTGCTTATGAGGAGACACTCACGGATCACCTAAAAGTGAAGTAGAAAGGGAATCTTGCTACCAAGCGAGTTAAAAAACCAATTTGGATGGTACAATTGATTTTATAGTAACACATATACAATAATATATGCTACAATATAGAAATGTCTATAGGAATATATGCCAGATAAGTGTTTATCTCTGGAAGGTAGAGCTGTGAAGGATTTTCATTATTTTGGGGGTTTTTTTTAGGGGGGGGAATGTTGCACTCTTTGAATTATTTATAATGAACCTGTATTACTTTCATAATTTTTAAAATAAGGAAGATGGCAGTTTCCATGCTACACATTAAGACTTTATGGATGCTTTCAGATATTCATTCATGCAATCTTCCTGAAAGAATTACTCAAATAACTCAACTACATACAGACTCCAACCCACTGATACATAAATTGAAATCGGGAATTTAAGGAAATGCAGTGTGATTGATCATATTTTTCAAGATGTAATGTGTGTATCTATGCATATGTTCGTGCACATGTATGCATGCATTTATGTGAGCATCCCACTTGTTCATCTTATGTGGTGACATGGACACACTTCCATTCGACCTGGTGCATCTTTGAAACGGCCCCAACCACTGGGATGCAGCAGCAGTGGCACTGAATGATTTCTGAGGCTAGGTCATCACACAGCATTCATCCGCCTGACTCTCTCTTGGGGGCAAGGCGGCAGGGGGATGCTTGCCCTTGGAACTTGGCCTTTACATTTCGAGGAAGTGCAGGGTACACAAGAACTATGTGTGGGATTCTGGTTAACAGCCCCAGCCAGGCCCCCAGCGCCAAACACGAGTGAACTAACCTTCAGATGATTAAGGGCAAGCTAGGGACTCAAGCTTTTAAGGCTTCCAGCTGCGGCCTCCAACATTCGTGGAGAGACCAGGCATCCCTGTCATACCTTGTCTAACTTCCTGATGAAGGAAACTCCACTCAATGTTACATGACAGCCTGGAGGGGAGGGGAGTTTGGGGAAGAATGGATACAAACATATGTATGGCTGGATCACTCTAGTCACAATTTAATTGACTATACTCCAATATCCAATAAAGTATTTTAAAAAATTAGTAAATAAATACCTGATGCACAGAAAATACAAGAGATAATAAATGATTATTGCTCTAAGCCATTAAAGTTCTGGGGGGTAATATGTATAACCATAGTGACTGAACACACAATATACATGGTCACCACTTAAACATAGAGAATTCAATAAAAATAACTGTCACAAACATGGTTAAAATTTGAATGACAAATTCCAATTTTTGAATAAAGAAGACTTACATAGTTTTGAAAAAGATAAGATAACTAAGCCTTTATTGGAAAGGTGTGGAAGTAAGGAACTGGAAAACTTCTTACATTGCAAGAGAGACAAAAATTGTAGATTTTTCTTGAACGTGAGAGTTGGAGAAACATGGGTTCCATAAAATGTTTTACCGTCTTGTTTGCAGCCGATTAAGCCAACTGAGTTCTTTTCCGCGTGGAAGCCTGGTGTACGATGGCTGCAAACAGCAGCCTCCCGCGCGGCGCGTGCAGCCAGCTGCCTGTAGACATTGCCTTAAGGAACCCTGGAGACAGCCCTTTCCAGTGGACGTTCATGACTGGATGCTGTCCCCAGTCTAGGCTCCAGGCTTGTATCCAAGGTGCCTCTGGAAAGCCCAAGGGCACAGTGGTCAGCGTCCACATAGGCCAAGTCATAACGCCCATCCACACCACGCTGCAGAACAAGGAGCATGTGACTGAGGCCCTGCGCAGGGCCGTCTTCAGGTTACCTGGCCGCCAGAAGACCCACATCCTCAAGAAATGGGGATTCACTAAGTTTAATGAGGATGGATTTGAAAACATGGTGGCCGAGAAGCAGCTCACCCGGGATGGCTGTGGGGTCCCATACGCCCCTAATCGTATGTGATTAGGGCCCTGATTCCATGAGAGCCTTACCCCTTCCTTACTCACGCCCATCAATAAACCCTACCTTCCTGTCCAAAAAAAATCTTGAAGGTGTCAGCAGAATTAAAACAATAAGCTGTATACTTTCCAAATCACAGAAGATAAAAATAAATAAATCATACCTATCACAGAAGGCAAGAAAAAAGAGAAAGCTTAGATCAAAACATGAAAATAAAGCACAAACGTGAAAATGAAAGCAAATGCCAGAATAAATATAAATGCATTTTCCTCCTCTACTAAAAGCCAAAGAGCCTGTAATTGAGTTAATACAATTTCAGTACTACTATGCGTCCGTATTACCGTATATAAGATATAGCTAAATAAAGATATTTTATAATACATATTATATATATAGTACAGCTAAATAAAGATACTGTATATAAGATATAGCTAAATAAAGATATTTTATAATACATATTATATATATAGTACAGCTAAATAGATACTGTATATAAGATATAGCTAAATAAAGATATTTTATAATACATATTATATATATAGTACAGCTAAATAGATACTGTATATAAGATATAGCTAAATAAAGATATTTTATAATACATATTATATATATAGTACAGCTAAATAGATACTGTATATAAGATATAGCTAAATAAAGATATTTTATAATACATATTATATATATAGTACAGCTAAATAGATACTGTATATAAGATATAGCTAAATAAAGCCAAAGAATGTTCAAACTACCACACATTTGCATTCATCTCACACACCGGCGAAGTAAAGCTGAAAATTCTCCAAGCCAGGCTTCAACAGTACATGAACCAAGAGCTTCCAGATGTTCAAGATGGATTTAGAAAAAGCCGAGGAACCGGAGATCAAATTGCCAACATCCGTTGGATCATCGGAAAAGCAAGAGGGTTCCAGAAAAACATCTTCTACTGCTTTATTGACTACGCCAAAGCCTTTGACTGTGTGGATCACAACAAACTGTGAAAAATTCTGATAGAGATGGGAATACCAGACCACCTGACCTCCCTCCTGAGAAATCTGTATGCAGGTCAAGAAGCAACAGTTAGAACCAGACATGGAACAACAGACTAGTTCCAAATTGGGAAAGGAGTACGTCAAGGCTAAATATTGTCACTCTGCTTATTTAACTTAGATGCAGAGCACATCATGGGAAATGCCGGGGTGGATGAAGCACAGGCCGGAATCAAGACTGCTAGAAGAAATAACAATAACCTCAGATATGCAAATGATACCACCCTTATGGCAGAAAGCGAAGAAGAACTAAAGAGCCTCTTGATGAAAGTGAAAGAGGAGAGTGAAAAAGTTGGCTTAAAACTCAACAT
>NW_011494606.1:4276612-4277136 GCF_000754665.1 Bison bison bison
ACTTAGATGCAGAGCACATCATGTGAAATCCGGGTGGATGAAGCTGGAATCAGACTGCCAGAGAATAACAATAACCTCAGATATGCAAATGATACCACCCTTATGGCAGAAAGCGAAGAAGAACTAAAGAGCCTCTTGATGAAAGTGAAAGAGGAGAGTGAAAAAGTTGGCTTAAAACTCAACATTCAGAAAACTAAGATCATAGCATCAGGTCCCATCTCTTCACAGGTGATGGGGAAACAGTGGAAACGGTGAGAGACTTTCCTTTCTTGGGCTCCAAAATCACTGCAGATGGTGACTGCAGCCATGAAATTAAAAGGCACTTGCTCCTTGGAAGAAAAGTTATGACCAACCTAGACACACATTAAAAAGCAGAGCTGGCAAAGGTCCGTCTAGTCAAAGCTATGGTTTATCCAGTAGTCATGTATAGATGTGAGAGTTGGACCATAAATAAAGCTGAATGCCGAAGAATTGATGCTTTTGAACTGTGGTGTTGGAGAAGACTCATGAGAGTCCCTTGGACC
>NW_011494606.1:4277236-4282230 GCF_000754665.1 Bison bison bison
TCATTGGAAAAGATCCTGATGCTGGGAAAGATTGAAGGCAGGAGGAAAAGGGGACACCAGAGGATGAGATGGTTGGATGGCATCACCAACTCGATGGACATGAGCTTGAGCAAGCTCCAGGAGTTGGTGATGGACAGGGAAGCCTGGCATGCTGCAGTCTATGGGGTCACAAAGAGTTGGACATGACTGAGTGACTGAACTGAACTGAGCTAAAATAAAGACACATCCTTTCCTCCTGTGCTGTTGCACATTAGGTGAACATGCCTTCCAGACAGACCCCTTGCCAGTACCACTCAACTCCCTGCTCTAAGATTTCTAGATGGACATGGACTAATAAGAGGGCTGAGGGTGGACAGAAGTGACCATCTCAGGAAGCCATACCTTCATGAGAGGAGGAGTTACCCAGTTATCTGGCTGGAACAACCCCAGAAAGAGATTGAGGGTCAAACATTCCCCCAGTGTGCTTCCTGTCTGAAGGTTCAAGGCCAGTTTAGAGGGCAAAGCATGGCTGGGGACTCCCCTGGTAATCCAGTGAATAAGAATCCACCTTCCAATACAGGGGATGCAGGTTCGATTCCTGGTCCAGGAAGATTCCACATGTCTCCGAGCAACTAAGCCCGTGCAATGCAGCCACTGAGCCTGTGTGCCTAGAGCCCGAACTCTGCAACAAGAGAAGCCATGGCAATGAGAGGCCCATGCACCACAACCAAGAGTAGCCCCTCTCGCTGCAACTAGAGAAAGCCTACATACAGCAATGCAGACCCAGTGCAGCCAAAAAATCAATCAATAAAAAATTTTGAAAAAATCATGCACTGGCCACCAACCATGCCATCTTGCTCAGCCCCACAAGCACATCATTAGGGAAAATTCCTCCCAGGCTCCTGCCAATCATTTGCCACTTTTTCTGAAAGGTTCTGAGTTTTTTCTTTTCCTATGCCTTAATTAGCTTTTAAATTGGGAAGCTGGGAGATGGTATATCTAGGAAGGGCTTCCCCGTGGCTCAGACGGTTAAGTATCTAAGAAGGTTGTTGAATGTCGTCTTAAGCCTAAGATCTTATGACTTCTTATTTCAATAGGAGGCCCTTTTAAAAAAACTGTCTGTTGAACCTCAGGTGTTGTGCCATGCGCCTGGAGCACAGTAATGAACAAAGCCTGGCCCCACGCCTTGGGGAGGTGCTCATGGCCTGGGGAGGCGGGCAGGGAGGCAAGCAAGCACACAGCTAACTCTAACACAGGGCAGAAGGACATAAGTGCTAAATATAGATGCCACGTAGCCAGGACAGGGAGGAGGGAGCAATTAATGCTGGTGGAGGAATGAGAGAAGCCTTTATGGGGAGTCTGCAAGGCCTCTCTCTGAGCCCACAATAGTAACTATAGACGGAGGAAAATACCCACACACCCCAAGTGCGGTCAGTATTCAGAGCCGGGTCACCCTGGGGCAGCTGCGCCCCTTGGAGGGGAAGGTCCACAGAAGGGGTGGACCCACAGAAGGGGTGTGGGGAGGGGGCAGATGAAATGGATCACATTGGGTTCAGGGGAAAGCGGTGACCCAGGAGGAGGTATCATTGAATGGGAGACCCCAGCCCTGAGTATTTGAGGTTTCTGACGTTACCTAAGATGAAATGTTGCTAACAGTCAGGAGGGTGAGTTTTGGGTCTTTTCTCAGTCACTGGTTGGAGAGGAGGCCAGAATGAGATAGGAGGCTGGTTGAGTCCAGCCCCAGGAAACATGGGTGAGAGTCTCAGCTAAAGGAGGGAGAAGCAGAGCCCAGCATTTATTGATGGCTTCATGGGGCAGGCACTAAGAGTCTTACCTAGTCTTTGTTATTCTGCAAATACTTACTGAGCACCTATTCAGTGCCACACTGATTTAGGCACTGGCGATACAGTGGCAAACAAGACAAAAGTACTCCTGGTGAACAAAGAAACAAATATTTGATGTAATTTCAGTGATATATACCTATCATCAGTATTAAGTACTATGAAGCAAAATAAAGGGGAAAAGAATAAAAGGAAGTGCCACTGTCAAGAAGTGGTCAGGGAAGGGCTCCCGGAAGAGATGACGTCTGAGCAGAGACCCAACTTAGCAAGAGAAGAGCCTTACCGCATTTTAGTGAGGCTTCTGCAGCCTAAAGATGAAGAAACAAGCCTCAGATGCCTTCCCTGGTGGCCCAGTGGTTAAGACTCCACGCTTCCCATGCAGGGGTGTGGACTCGATCCCTGGTCAGGGAACTAAGATTCCCACATGTCAGTGCTGGGAGGCCAAAAAAGGAACAAACTTCAGAGAAATGTAGTGGCTTTCCCTAGGTTACAAAGCTCCTAAGACTCCTCTCAGGAAGGGTGTGAGATTCTAGGCTCTGGTGACGAATTCAGAAGCAGAACCTGACCCTCGGACTCTCCATGTACAGACAGCT
This sequence comes from Bison bison bison, assembly GCF_000754665.1. NCBI lineage: Eukaryota > Metazoa > Chordata > Mammalia > Artiodactyla > Bovidae > Bison > Bison bison. The sequence goes on from NW_011494606.1 coordinate 4,279,650, forward strand.
GTGGTGACAGATCTTCAGGCAAATTCATTTGGTAAGAAGTCAGCCCATGGGTTCTTCTTGCCCTCTTTCCCCCTTCCGCCTTCCCTATCTCCTTCTCCTTCGTGCTTTTACAACATTTTATTATAAATAAACACTAGGAAGTTTATTATAAACAAAGTTTCAATTCAATGAATAATTTTAGACAGAACACTTTAACCAGTACCCAAGAGAACAAAATATTTAGCCACCATCCCAGAAGACTTCCTGTGTTCCTTTCCATGTTCTTATCGTTCACAGTAATCCCTTCCTTGTCTTATCATTTTGTACAATCTATATTTGTATTCCTAAACAATACAGTTTTGCCTAATTCTGAACTCCATTGAAATGGTATTAATATAATTTTGTATATATTCTTGTCTTCTTTCACTCAACATCATGTTCACAAGATTCATCCATGTTGCCACGTATATTTGTTTATTAGGGCTTCCATAACAAAGAACTACAGGCTGGTTGGCTGGCTTAAACAAAAGAAATTCATTTTCTCCTAGTTGAAAAGGCTGTAAGTCTGAGATCAAGGTGTCAGCAAGGTTACTTCCTTCTGAGGGCTGAGGGAAGGCTGTGTTCCAGGTCTCTTCTTGGCTTATCGAGAGATGGCTGTCTTCTTCTCCCTGTGTCTTCATCTTTCCTCTGTACATGTCTATGTCCAGATACCCTCGTTCTATAAGGACATCAGCTGTACTGGATGGACGCTGGCCCATATGACCTCATTTGAACTTAATTGCCTATGTAATTAAATATAGTCACACTCTGAAGTATGGGGGTTGGGCTTTATATGAATATGGTGGGATGGGGGAGATACCACTGAGCCTAACACTGGATATAACTGTGGTTCACTCATTTTCATTATGGTGTGGTCATCTATTGTATGTCAATCACAGTGTATTGACCCATTCTGCTGTTGATGGGCACTTGAGTTGTTTCCAGTTTGGAGGCCATTACAAATAACACTGCTTTGAATTTTCTTTTACCTGTAACTTGGTGCAGGTGTGCATGAATTTCTTTAGGGTTTGTAACTAGAAGTAGATCAACCTACTCACGGGATAAGTTTATCTTCAATTTATTCATTTATTTTTTAAATTGATTTTGCTGTGCTAGGTGTTAGATGTGGCACACGGGATCTTTGGTCTTTGTTACAGTATGTGGGATCTAGTTACCTGACCAAGGATCAAATCCGGGCCCCCTGCATTGGGACCATGGAGTCTTAGCCACCAGGCTACCAGGAAAGTCCCTATCTTCAATTTTACAAGGTGTGTGGACAGTTTTCCAAAGTGGCTACACCAATTTCTTCTTACCCCAGCCATAGAGTCTCACATCTCCATTGCTCTACTCCTCACTAGCACTTGGTATTAGCAGACCTGCCAGGGTTAATTGTGAGGTAGTTTATTTTGCATTTCCTTAATGACTGATGCAAAAAAGCAAAATGGATGTCTGGGGAGGCCTTACAAATAGCTGTGAAAAGAAGAGAAGCGAAAAGCAAAGGAGAAAAGGAAAGATATAAACATCTGAATGCAGAGTTCCAAAGAATAGCAAGAAGAGATAAGAAAGCCTTCTTCAGCGATCAATGCAAAGAAAGAGAGGAAAACAACAGAATGGGAAAGACTAGAGATCTCTTCAAGAAAATCAGAGATACCAACGGAACATTTCATGCAAAGATGGGCTTGATAAAGGACAGAAATGGTATGGACCTAACAGAAGCAGAAGATATTAAGAAGAGATGGCAAGAATACACAGAAGATCTGTACAAAAAAAGATCTTCACGACCCAGATAATCACAATGGTGTGATCACACCTAGAGCCAGACATGCTGGAATGTGAAGTCAAGTGGGCCTTAGAAAGCATCACTACGAACAAAGCTAGTGGAGGTGATGGAATTCCAGTTGAGCTATTCCAAATCCTGAAAGATGATGCTATGAAAGTGCTGCACTCAATATGCCAGCAAATTTGGAAAACTCAGCAGTGGCCACAGGACTGGAAAAGGTCAGTTTTCATTCCAATCCCAAAGAAAGGCAATGCCAAAGAATGCTCAAACTACCGCACAATTGCACTCATCTCACACGCTAGTAAAGTAATTGTCAAAATTCTCCAAGCCAGGCTTCAGCAATATGTGAACCGTGAACTTCCAGATGTTCAAGCTGGTTTTAGAAAAGGCAGAGGAACCAGAGATCAAATTGCCAACATCCGCTGGATCATCGAAAAAGCAAGAGAGTTCCAGAAAAACATCTATTTCTGCTTTATGGACTATGCCAAAGCCTTTGACTGTGTGGATCACAAGAAACTGTGGGAAATTCTGAAAGAGATGGGAACACCAGACCACCTGATCTGCCTCTTGAGAAATTTGTATGCAGGTCAGGAAGCAACAGTTAGAACTGAACATGGGACAACCGACTGGTTCCAAATAGGAAAAGGAGTATGTCAAGGCTGTATATTGTCACCCTGTTTATTTAACTTATATGCAGAGTACATCATGAGAAACGCTGGACTGGAAGAAGCACAAGCTAGAATCAAGATTGCCAGGAGAAATATCAATAACCTCAGATATGCA
>NW_011494606.1:4282719-4287806 GCF_000754665.1 Bison bison bison
AAGAATTGATGCTTTTGAACTGTGGTGTTGGAGAAGACTCCTGAGAATCCTTTGGACTGCAAGGAGATCCAACCAGTCCATTCTGAAGGAGATCAGCCCTGGGATTTCTTTGGAAGGAATGATGCTAAAGCTGTAACTCCAGTACTTTGGCCACCTCATGCGAAGACTTGACTCATTGGAAAAGACTCTGATGCTGGGAGGGATTGGAGGCAGAGGAGAAGGGAATGACAGAGGATGAGATGGCTGGATGGCATCACTGACTCGATGGACATGAGTCTGAGTGAACTCCGGGAGTTGGTGATGGACAGGGAGGCCTGGCGTGCTGCAATTCATGGGGTCGCAAAGAGTCGGACACGACTGAGTGACTGATCTGATCTGATCTGAATGACTGATGGCATTGAGCACATTTTCACATGAACCATCTAGAGCTCCATTTTGTAAAGTGGCTGTTCAAGACTTTTGTTAACTTTTCTATTAAGTTCTCTTTTTAACCTTTGACTTACTCCACTTTATACACTCAGAGCAATTTTATTATCATTTAAGGGCATAGTGTTAACCTTCCTGCTCCTGGACCTTGGTCAGTACCATCAGATCCATCCTGAAATTTTTTAATAACTTGAATCTCAGAGAAAAAGTATTGGAGGTTTAATCTCTTTCTTCCCAGAAGCCCCTGGGCTTCTTAGACAAACATTCTAACACCCCCACTTCAACTTCCTACCTCCACATGTGGGTAGAGCCCCACTCCAAGTCACAGCATCCCCTCCTGCCTGACCTGCTGCATTGCCACCCGCACAGGACATGATCACTGAAGGAGATCAGGTGCAACATCCAGCATAATCCCAGGAACCCCATATGCTGTTAGTGAATATTACTTCCCTCCCCTTCCTGATGCTCTGCAGAAAGGAAAGTGAAAGTGTTGGTCGATCAGTCATGTCCAACTCTTTGCGACCTCAAGGACTGTAGGATGCCAGGCTCCTCTTCCATGGAATTCTCCAGGCAAGAATACTGGCCATTCCCTCTCCATGGGACCCCCCTACCCTACCCTCCAGGGATCAAACCCGGGTCTCCTGCATTGTAGGCAGATTCTTTACCGTCTGAGCCACCAGGGAAAGTACTGCAGAAAGGAAAAGTAACGACTGCTGACCAGCCTCTGAGTGCCAGGTCATAGGCCAGTGCCTGCTATCTGCCCATTCATTGCCATTCTCTTCCTCTTTCTTAGTTGCAGATTTTATTCAAGGAAGTAAAAGGCACCCTTTGCCGCCTTCCTGACACCTGGAACTTGGACCTCCTGCAACCATCTTAGACCATGAGTTGTTGCCTTAAGGGATAAAAGAACTTACCTGGCTCTGTGACAGAGAGGAGCCATAGACCAGACCTTGAAAGACAACTTGTTTTACGCAACAGAGAAATTAACCTCTGTCACTTTAAAGCCATTGTTATCCGGTTTTCTCTTAGATGAGGCACAACTGAATCTTGATACTTAATGGAAAATTTATATTTTCAGTTAATTATAAACATCTGTTGGCTGGAGTTAACTTTTCCTGCTTCCATTAAAATCATTTTTCTGGTCAGTAAATTTTAACATATTTAGATATCCGCATTCAACTTTACATTTTTCAAATAGCCGATTAGATCAGTACTTTCATGCTGATATGAGTATTGAGATACAGTATCTTAAATGGTTATAAAATTAGGTACTCCCTGTGATAGGAAGTATTCCTTCCTCTCTAAGAAGCTGTCTTGTTTATGACAGCTACATGTAAGTAAACGTTAGGATACTCAGGAGGTAATGAATTCATTCTCTATTTTATTTATTTTTTTGGCTGTATCTCTGGGCATGCAGGATCTTAGTTCCTCAATCAGGGATCGAACCAGCTCCCACTGAAGCGGAAGTGACGTCTTAACCGTTGGACAGCCAGGGAAGTCCTGAATTCATTCGTTTTGAATGCAGCTAATATTCACAGAGAACTTCCTGTGTGAGTTAGCCAGGCTGTGTCCTCCCTGTTCAAAGTGAGGCTCTCAAGTCATGGTCCCTACCCTCCATGACTGTAATGTGATAAAGCCATGGGTCACTGTCAGATAGCAGGTTAATGCATTTGGTCGGGGAGCCATTATTGAAATGGGATCAGATCAGTCGCTCAGTCGTGTCCGACTCCTTGCGACCCCATGAATCGCAGCACGCCAGGCCTCCCTGTCCATCACCAACTCCTGGAGTTCACTGAGACTCACGTCCATCGAAATGGGAAGTCGTGTACACACCCACACATACACCCACAAAGGCATAAAAACAAGGAGGCTGCATGAGATGTAGGAGCAAACGCTGTGGATTCTGACTGTAAAGCCTTATATGACTCACTGAATCTTTCTGAGGCTCAGTTTCCTCTCTGAAAATGGTGGCTTATCCCACGGGTGTATTGTGAGGATGAAATGAGAAAACACATCAATGCCAGCATACAGGAAACACTCAGTCATGTTCAATAAAGTGGGCTTGTGGCTTTGTTTTGTTTTTTTAATTTTTTTACCTCTTTACTGAATTTGTTACAATATTGCTTCTGTTTTATGTTTTGGCCAGGAGGCATCTGGGGTCTTAACTCCCTGACCAGAGATGGAACACACACTCTTTGCCATCGGAAGGGGAAGTCTTAACCACTGGACCACTAGGGAAGTCCTGGTTTGTTTTTATTTTTAACCTAACTGGCTAAGCAGGGTCAAAGACCCATCTGCCACTTCAGCAGAAGGCCTTACTCCAGCCTCCTGAGTCATCCCCCAGCCAGGCCCCAGGGCAACAGGCCTGGGGTGGGTCCCAGGGTCTCTCATCTCCCAAAGGCAATGATACTTCTTATCACCAAAGCCTGGAAGAGCTGGGTGTAAGTACAGATTAAGTTTCCATTTTTACTTAAAAATCCTAATTTCTGGATGCTCATTTTGGGGATTACAGCAGTGGATTAAGCTACTTTAAGATGTTATAAGTTGAAGTCTTTACTTGGCTGCTAAAGTTTAATTCAGTCTAATTATTTCATATGGCATCAACTATAATAGTTTCATAATTTCTAGTATATTAAGCACTTAATATGTTGTGTCATTTGAAATCACATATTAAATTCAGCAAAGTACATTTTAATGAGAGTTAAGTGGTGTGAAAATATTAATACAATGTGATGGTTCATCTTGGCGCTCATATGTTGTAGGCCTGTTCCTTACGTACAAATGCCTCGCTCACCAGGTAAGGGAAGTGTGTAACTGCCTGGAGCTCAAATGGGTGTCTGACCAGAACATGTTCCCACCTTTTCCCATATAGCACTTTACAACGGGATTTCTCACTGGACCTCATAACCCAGCAAAGCAAGCAGGGAAATCATTCCTTCCATTTTAGAGATGAGGGAGCTCAGGCTCATTCCTGGGACATCACAGTGACCCTTCTTGGCTCACAGCCATTGCCGTTCTCCCCCTGCTCCGCAGCTGTTGTCAGAATAACCCAGGGCAGAGTAATGTCTGGACTCTGGCGCAGGGAGGATTTGGAGGAAGTGTCATTCTTCCCCCCACCTGTATCCACACATAGAGAAACTGACAGAGACACAGAGAAGTTGGCTGACTTTGTACTTGGCAGTTCTTTTTGAACCTTCTTTCAGAGCCTACAAAAATCACAGTGAAGCCTTAAGATAGCAACAGCTTGGCCTTCCCTGGTGGTCCAGTGGTTAAGAATCCACTTGCGGATGCAGAGGACACAGGTTCAGTCCCCGGTCTGGGAAGATCCCACATGCCACGGAGCAACGAAACCCCTGCACCACAATTACTAAAGCCCACAGGCCTAGGGCAACACGGGAAGCCACCGCAACAAGAAGCCCACCACCACAACGACGAGTAGCTCCTGCTCACCGCAACTAGAGAAAACCCACGCAGCAATGAAGACCACCACAGCCAAACCAAAATATGTGTGTGTGTGTATATATATATACAGCAACAGCTCAAAATAATGATGTGTCAATGGCAGAATTCAAGGCAGCAAAGAAAGAGATTTGAGAGAGAGCTTCCTAGAACCCTGAAAACTACATTCCCATATTCCTTCTAGGTGCAGTTAGCCCTTGGAGTCAGAGAGATCCGAGAGAAATTCCAGTATCGTGGACTAGCTGTGTCCCTTTACCTCTCTAGACCTAGGTTTTCCCCATCAGCAAAACAGGAATAATAAACTCCCTGTGCTTATCTCTCAGAGACATTAAAATAAAATAATACATCAGAAGGTCCTGTGGTGACCTTAAAGGGCAAGGACTCATGCTAAGCTGAGTGAATAGGAGTTAATGAGTCTGTGTGATGCTGTCCTTCCCAAGCAATGTAACTACACTTTAATCAGGGCCTCTGGTAACTCAAACCCGAAGGATTGAAGACCTCTGGTAAAAACAGTGCCCACAGTAGCTCAGTAAAGGAGGAAAAAAAAAACAACAGAATTCCACCTGGTGGCTTAGATGGTAAAGAATCTGCCTACAATGCAGGAGACGTGGGTTTTACCCCTGGGTCAGGAAGAACGGAATGGCAACCCACTCCAGTATTCTTGCCTGGAATGAACAGAGGTAGGGGTGTGGATGTGTCTTTGTGGGTGTGAATGTGGATGTGAGTTTGTGTGGGTGTGTCTAAGAAACAGTCTCCACAGCTTAAAGAAAAGAAACCTCTCACCCTCCCCCAACCTTCCCCTCCCTCCTTGCTGGGCCTTCCGGCGAGGCAGGGGCAATTGGTTTATGGTTCAGCAGGTCCCAGACCCTAGGTCTACATGAGCCCCTGTGGACTGCTTCCAGGATCTTCCATGCCCCTAAAACAGAAATCAAAACTAGTGTTGAATTTTAACATCTTGCTAATTAGTCTTGAAAAATTCTTAATTCACCTGGTTACAAAAACAACAGCAGGTAAAAGCAGAAAGAAATGTTAGTCTCTAGAGCACTTTCCTCACTTGGCAGAAGTTAAAACTGAACCAGAGAGGTAGGTCCAGAAAGTTGGCCAAGGTCACCAAGACAGGTGCAGGGAGGAATGGGAACTAAAATTCAGATCTCTGTCTTCTGTACCACAGCAGCTCGATAAGGAAAAAAAAAAAAAAAAAC
>NW_011494606.1:4287906-4289120 GCF_000754665.1 Bison bison bison
AACAACTTGGTCCATCAGCCTGGTCCATCTCCTGCTGGTTTCTGCAATAAGGCAGTTAAGAACCCATGAGAGGTACCTGTCACGGGGACACGTGTGTGCATCAACTGTGTCCAAAAGGCTCTCCCTCTAAATAAATGAAGAAAAACGTGGCTGCTAATTGAAGATTAGCATCATCTCCCATCAATGCTAATACGCTTTTTGGTTATTTGCAATTCCCTTTTGTAAGTCTGAGGGAAACATCATTGCCCAAATTAGCTCTTTTCACTCAATAAAGGCCATATTAGCATTCTGAGGTTTGTGTTTGCTTACTGTTTATTTAGAGAGAGGTCAGATGAGAAGTTGGGCTGCCTGCACCTGATTCCCATTTCACTGAACACGGTGGCGGGGGCGGGGTGGGGGGTGGGGAGGGGGTGTGGCGGTTCCAAAGTCCCCAGAGGCCAGGCCAGGCGCTCCCCGGCTAGAGCTGAGTCAGGCTCACAGTGCGGGGCCAGAGCCCCACGTGGAGCACCAACTACTGGATACCTCCACAGTGGTCTCCTCGGAAGGCCTGGCCCAGGTGGGTGAAACTGACTCAGGTGACTCCAGAGTGTCCCTCTGCCTGGACTCTGCGTCCTGTCCTCTCAGGGCTGCATCCCTATCATCAAGTGACAGCCCAACTGTCACCTCCTTCCTGTCCACCCACTTACGTGGCCTCCTTCCCCAGCCACACTGTATCCCCGCATGTTCCTTCCCATCTGTCTTGGCACTGAAAAATGTTCTTCCCATGCTGGAACGCAAGCTTCATGACCCCTGCAGCCCCGGTGCTCATCAATATTTGGTGGAAATGAAGGCAGGAAGGAAAACCTGAGCTGATAAGGCCTTGGGAGCATCATTTAAGAGGAAAAGGGCAGCCTACACTCCTCGTCCCGAATACTTTCTCTTGAGTTACACCGTGAAGAGGAAAAGATCAGTCTTTGAAACCAGATTTGCATCCAAATCCCCAGTTGTCTCACCACTGACAGGATAATTTTGGCCTTGATGGTTTAACCAACTAGAGAATCAGTTTTCTAACTTACAAACTGGGGGTGGGGGTGGGGGGTCGGGGTGGGACTGATCAATCAGATTCAGTGCCTGGCCCAGGACTGGATCAAAGGGTGGTGATATTTCCCAGACTGCCACCACCCTCGAGCCACTCTATGCAAAGCCTGGACCCCAAAGAGGACCCCCCCTACCCC
>NW_011494606.1:4289249-4292217 GCF_000754665.1 Bison bison bison
ACCCCCGCCAATCCCTCTTTCCCTTGGCTTCAAGGGCGGGGCGCTAGTCCTGATAGCATCCAGGCAAGCAGCGGCGCACTCCAACCCCTTCTGAGCTGGCGCCCAGCCCCAGCCGCGCAGCACACAGCTTCCCGCGCCCAGTCCCTGCCAGGTCTCTGTCGGTGGCTCCAGCCCTCGCGGGGTCACTAGTCCCAACGCGACCATCGGTTCGCAAGCGGTTCGGAGTCCCGGACCGCACTTCTTGGGGGATCTCTTTGGCACCATGGCCCTCGTCCCAAAAAAGCATTCTCGCGAGTCACACGCCGCCACGAGTAGTTGCGGGGATCACCGCGCTGCCGCGTTCCCCTCCGCCAAGCGCTGCGACCGACCCTTGGGCATTCAGTCCCGCAGGAGCGCAAGAGGCTCCTGAGCAACGCGCACCACGTGACCGAGCTTGTCTGCCCGCGCAGTCCACTAGACGCGCAGAGGCCGGGCGGGCCTAGGGCCAATTTCCCATGGTTCCCTTCATTTGCATATATGATGTAATAAGGTTATGGAGACTATTAAACTTAATCCTAATCAAACTATATGATGATAATGTGTGTGGTACAAAAGGTCATAACTTATTATATACTTTGAAACTTAAAGAAGGGTTACAATTTAATCACCATAACTGTAAAACTTTTTCTATTCTTAGCTTTATATAGTTCTTGAGAGGCCATGTTAATCGTGCTCGCTTCGGCAGCACATATACTAAAATTGGAACGATACAGAGAAGATTAGCATGGCCCCTGCGCAAGGATGACACGCAAATTCGTGAAGCGTTCCATATTTTTGTCCACGAGTGTACCGTCTGCACAGCTCGCACCTTGATGCGAACGCTTTTCACCTAAAGTTTCTGCTTTTTGTTTGACATAAAAGAAGCTATAGTTCCTGGAGATGAAGTAAAAGTAAGTGTGGGCAATCAGATTGATCATTTGCTGTGCTTTTCACACCTGACCCTCGGGCCCCAGTCTTCAACCTTGCAAATCTTGCCTCTGCTTCCCTCTGCATTATTCTGAGTTCTACTGAACCTTACCCTTAAGGAAATGGCCTTGCCAAAGTTGGTCCGTTTCACGTCCAAAGCATAACAGGACCTTAGTGCCACCATAAACTTAAGTTGTACTACACCGGGAACTTGGAACAAGACTGACTCATGCTACCTCTGAATCTTAAAATAATAGTAACAATACTCACTCCTTATTGAGCATCTCCTATATGCCAGGGCCTTCACCGATATCTCATTTTAATATTCCTGACAGCCCTGTCTCGTGGGTATTACTGCCACTATTTCATAGGAGATGCTGAGGTAAAGCCACCTGGGCACGATCATGTTAGTTAATAAGTAGCTGAAACAAGGCCTGCTAAGGCCTTTAGCTGCACAAATCCTGAAAAGCCCTGCCCCAGGTAATTCAATGGCAAAAAGCACAGTCCTAACGAATAAGAATGAGAAGGAAAAACTGCCAACAAAGTTCAGATTTATCAATTTCCTTCCAGAAGAAAAATGTGGGTGCATACGCCTTGCTGGTGCCTGAGCACGCGTGTAGTCCGCCTGGCGGTGTCTGCAGCCGCTTGGAGCCGGGTTGGCTTGCCTCCCGCGGCCCCTCGGCTCCCAGGCTCTGCGCTCGCCTCAGTCAAGGCACAGGGATGGTCACCCAGGCTCAGAGCCGCCCCAATCGGCGAGTGCGCAGAGCTGCAGAGCAGTGTACTATCAAGGATCCACTTCTGTTCTCTTCAGTGGAGGCAAAATGATCCTTTCCAGGAACCAGCCGAGAACAGGCATCCGTGGGACCTCACGGCCTCCAGTGCGTGGAGTTGGAGGACAATTTTTGGTTTTCGTTTCTTCCCCCCAAAATACTTGGTTCCTTGGAGGCCACTTGGGTCACTGGGTGAGTAGCTTTAAGGCCCATTTCTGGAATGTCTAACGATAAAATGACCACTACTGGTTTGGCTCTCTTTCTAGAGAAACTGGTCATTCTTAGTCCTTCTTTGTGGCAGAACCCTGTTTCACAGTAAAATTTAGGAAAGACAGGAGCAATTCCTAGTGCTGTAAAAGCCAAAGACCTAGCTGACTTCTGCGGCTCTGCAGTTCTATGAAGTAGGTATTCTTTTCCCCATCATGTTATAGATGAGGAAGCTGAGGAACAGAGATATTCAACAGCTTGCCCTACAAATGTCACACAACCAGTCAGTGGCAGAGAAGGGACTGAGACCCAGGAAATCTGGCTGTAGAGTTTGTGCTCTTCACCACTGTATATTGTCACCCTGCTTATTTAACTTATATGCAGAGTACATCATGAGAAACGCTGGACTGGAAGAAGCACAAGCTGGAATCAAGATTGCCAGGAGAAATATCAATAACCTCAGATATGCAGATGACACCACCCTTATGGCAGAAAGTGAAGAGGAACTCAAAAGCCTCTTGATGAAAGTGAAAGTGGAGAGTGAAAAAGTTGGCTTAAAGCTCAACATTCAGAAAGCGAAGACCATGGCATCTGGTCCCATCACTTCATGGGAAATAGATGGGGAAACAGTGGAAACACTGTCAGACTTTATTTTTCTGGGCTCCAAAATCACTGCAGATGGTGACTGCAGCCATGAAATTAAAAGATGCTTACTCCTTGGAAGGAAAGTTAAGATCAACCTAGATAGCATATTCAAAAGCAGAGATATTACTTTGCCAACAAAAGTTCATCTAGTCAAGGCTATGGTTTTTCCTGTGGTCATGTATGGATGTGAGAGTTGGACTGTGAAGAAGGCTGAGCACTGAAGAATTGATGCTTTTGAACTGTGGTGTTGGAGAAGACTCCGTGAGAGTCCCTTGGACTGCAAGGAGATCCAACCAGTCCAGTTCTGAAGGAGATCAGCCCTGGGATTTCTTTGGAAGGAATGATGCTAAAGCTGAAACTCCAATACTTTGGCCACCTCATGCAAAGAGTTGACTCATTGG
>NW_011494606.1:4292317-4297769 GCF_000754665.1 Bison bison bison
ATCAGCCCTGGGATTTCTTTGGAAGGAATGATGCTAAAGCTGAAACTCCAATACTTTGGCCACCTCATGCAAAGAGTTGACTCATTGGAAAAGACTCTGATGCTGGGAGGGATTGGGGGCAGGAGGAGAAGGGGACGACAGAGGAGGAGATGGTTGGATGGCATCACCGACTCGATGGACATGAGTCTGGGTGAACTCTGGGAGTTGGTGATGGACAGGGAGGCCTGGCGTGCTGTGATTCATGGGGTCGCAGAGAGTCGGACACTACTGAGCGACTGAACTGAACTGATGTTTCCCTTTGGGAGTGTAGAGTGGGAGAAAAGGCTGTTTAGAATTAATGCAAAGTGAGTGCAGGTCCAGTTCTGCTTTTTTTGGTGTTCTGAATTCAAGGATAGGAGTCACATTTTTTGCAAAGGATCAAGGCTCGAATTTAGATCAGGGTAGCTGGGAATGGGTGGACAGTTATGTGCCCAGTAACTTTGCAAAATTAGAGGGAGTGTGAAGGAGCACCCTCTTTGGGATGCAATTGCAAGAGGAAAAAACTTTACTGTTCTAGGTTGACCATCCCTTACCTGACCCTTGCCCCCTCCCCACAAACTAATCCTATTGGCAAAAGATCTTCTGAGCAGTAAGCCTGTTTAATTAGCTATGCAAATGAGCTTAACTGCTTCCCAGTAGCTGTGGTCCAGAAGCACCTAAGGTATCCTTCCTTCAGACATTTCCAGCACCCAGATGAACCACAAAGTTGACCCCATTCATCTGGACATCTGTTGAGTACCTGTGATGCATTGGGCCCTGTTGGAGATCACAAGGAAGGGGAAGATGTGGCTCTGATGGCCCGGGCACTTAACAGTTCTATGGGAAACACAAACACACAACAAGGATAACTCAGGGAGGTAAGCACCGCATTAGCTTCCTTAACCAAGTGCCACAGGAACACAGAGGTTACTCCCAGGAATCCAGAAATCTTAAGGGTGTGTTTTGCTGAGGAGTTACCCCAAATTTCAGAGGAAATGAAGGTGGGGGAGCTGCCTATTGGTTTCTCCCAGGAGAGTGAAAAGCCAAGTCGCTTGATGCTGTCTCCACCTGCTCCTCCAGCTTCCCGCAGTTTATCACCCTGGATTTGCTGGGACAGACACTACCTGTCTGGAGGAGCATCCCTAGAGCCTTCCTCCGTCGAAAAAGGAGTGGGAGATCCAAGAGGCATGTTTGCCTGGTTCCTCACCCCCAAACCTCAGACTCTAAAGCCCGACCTTTTTGGGTACTGCCGGGGGCCGAGGTGAGGAACAAACAATACGAGAGCTCCCCATTTCCCAAGCCCTACTTTTTCTCCCTAAGTCATGGCTCCCTAGTCTGGGGCCTTCGGACGCTGGCTGTAATGCCTAAAATGTGTCGCAAGGTGGCAACGTTGTGGCGAGAAAAAGACATTAAAAATCGGGATTTTTTTTTTTTTCAAAGCATATTTTCCCTATTAATGTTTCATTTAACTTAATTAGAATCTGGTAAACTAATTAAAGTAGCTACGAGCCCCGCAATCAGCAATAATTCGTATAATTATTGATAATTACATCCATACCAATCGCTTGGTTATTAACATTTGGGGGGAACAAACCACTTCTGAAGGGAATCGGAGCCCAGGAGGGTTTTTGCGAGCTCTTTCTAGGTCGCATCCGCCTACACCTCCAATCCACAGAGAATCCGGTCCAGATGCTGCGCCCTTTCAGGCTGGCCCCAACTGCCTGCGGCGCTTTCCCCCACTTGGGGAAATTCGAAAAGGAAAGGTGAAATATTTACCAGGTTCCTCTGTGTGGGGCACAGCCAAGGAGTAACTTCCTACGTAGGCCGTAAGTGTTGATCCCATTTTACAGAGAAGGAAAGTGCTGTTTCCTAAGAAGCTGTTCCGTCCAGAGGGAAAGGTGCGCGAACTCTCCCAACCTGCGCTCCTCGCCGGGTGCCAGCTCCGCTCACCCCTAGAGCGCGCTGGGGACCTACGTCTCTTCTCTTGGACCTCGGTTTCTGACCCGGTTGGTTCCACGCATAAAAACGTCCCCGCTCCCTGGAGAGTCCCTATGGGGACTCTCGCGTCTCGAGGCGAGCTCATCCCTCAGCAACACCTCACAATTTACCCAGCCATTCTCTCAGTCCCCTCTGGGTCTAGCCCTCGAATGTCCTGGGACGGGAGGGCTTGGAGCCCCAGGACTGGGTGCTCCAGGGTCTGGCTTCCTGCCAAGATCGCGCGGCGGATCTCCCCTCCAGGGCCCCTTCTCTGAGACCGTGAGCGCGCCCTTGCTCGCCAGCTCCGCCCCGGGCCCTTTGGACGACCAGCCTAAAAACTTCCCCAGCAACGCAGCCGAAGGCTCCCGGGTCCCAGCTGCTGGCTCGGTGGGAGCACAGGACGCCCGCCTCCAGGGTCTCCACCCTTGGGGTCCAAGGCCGCCCAGGGACGCTCAGTGAGAGTCCTGCGGTGTCTGAAAGCAGGTCGTCGGGGCCCGCTAGGTCCCGGCCGCGCAGCGCGGCCCTGCGCTTGCTTCCTCGCAGAGCGCGTTCACGCGCCGCCAGGGGCGGAGGCCTAAATATTATTTTAGAAAGAATGAAGGGTAGGACAGGGCACCACTGCTAGTCAAGTAAGGAGCAGAAATTGGAAGTCAGGTCAGAATGATTCCCAGGACGGTGCACACTCTCCTCCCTCTTGAAAAAGCGCGCTGCCGTTTCCATCTTTTATCCGAGCCCAGGCAGCGAGTGCGCTGTGGAAACTGAGGCCGAAGGGAGGCCGGTGGCTAGGTAAGGCCTAGAAAACCGCGGCCGTCCCCCGGAACTCCAGCGGCCGGCGTATCTCACCTTCCTCCTTGGGCTCCTCGACGTCCGCAAACCCACTGGGACTAAAATGGCCGGAAAGTCCCAAACCGCCAGGACTCCATGCCTCCTGCTAGCGGCGAGGCAGGCGGACATCTGCACAGGCCTGCGAGGCCCAGGCCCATTGCACGTATTTCGCCCCCGCTCCGCTCGGAGCTCTCCGGGCCTCCTGGCAGTTCTAGTTGAACCCGGGGCTCCCGGCAGGGCGCGAATTCCATCTCTGAGCGCCCTGGAGGAGGCTTCTCCGGTGGAGCAGGCATGGACATGGGTAGGAGTAAATTCTCAGCCCCTGCGAGCGCTAGAGGGAAGATTCAGAGACCTCACAGGAGTTCTCATTCCTCGCCGAGGCCCAAAGGAGGGTCCTAAACGCGGGGCGGGGACAGCCTATGGCCTATGGGGCAAGCTGGGTGTGCCTGAATAACCAGTGGAGAGGTCGCGGTGCTCGCTGCTGCCCACCTGGTCAAACACGGGTCTCAGCTCTGGGGTCCCAGCACCCGCGCTGCGGTCCCCACGCCCCACCTGTTCCGCCCGTCTCCTCCCCGTTCCTCCCCTCGCCACACTCCCATCTCCACAGCCCCAGAAAGTGTCGGGTTTTTTTTTTTTTTTCCTTTTTTATTAAAAACAAAACAAAAATCAGGGATACAGGGTGATCTCCCCAATCAGGCTCAAGGTGGTCTCCATCTCGTGAGTCAGTTGTCGCCCTTTTTAAAGTGCTGTTACATCAAGAGGTTACAACAACAACAACAAAAATAGACAAAGCAAAAACCCAAGAGGGAATGCAAAACGGGACTGGAAGTAGGTCCAGGAGAAGGAAGCAAAATAACTTACAGCATAAATAAATTAAAAATGAACCCATTATTACTGAACCAAGAGACTCACAATACATTTATATCCATTGCACATAGCCACTTTGTCATTAGGAACGAGTTTCAGAAGTGGACTGGGAGGGGAGCGCGGGGCCAGCGAAATTGCTACATTGTATTCACAATTGGGGTTCAGAGGCTGTACAGGTAGGAGAAGCCCCCCTCTCCCTTTTCTTACCCGCTTTGGTCCGTTAAGACCATGAGACCCGATGCCCGGAGTTGAACCATGAGGCAAGGTGGTATTTACAATTGGAAACGGATACTGGGTCCTGGTCTCGGGCTCCCAGGAGGGAGCGGGCAAGGCCGAGGCGCCCGGGAGAAGGGCAGGCGGGCGGGAGGCTGTATTTACATCGGTCCGGTCCGAATGGCTTGTATCTCGCTCTCGGCCGCCGAGGCCGCGGGTATTTACAAGAAGAGAGCAGCATGGCTTGAGGGCGCGTGGGCGCGGCTGGGCCGGCCCTAGGGCAACAGCGGGGGCTTGAAGGAGCAGTTGCCAGTGCAGTGCCGGGGCGTCAGCATCTTGCAGGAGAAATGGTGCAGGGCGTCGTGGGCTTCTGGAGAGACAGTCGATTGGGCCATGTTGGGCTCCTGGCCTGCCTCACCCACGCGGTCCATGGGCTCCCTCGCTCGCCTGTCTACCCACGTCTAACCCACCCCCTTCAGATTCAGGAGTTCTCAAGCGAGAAGATCAAAAGGTGGGAAGGGGGTAGAGATCCCGGCCATTCAGAACCACTGCCCTAGTTCAATAGCCCCATTTTACAGAAGAGGAAACTGAGGCACAGGAAGAGGGAGATCGATCAGCTCAAAACCAGATTTGGACCTGGTGACAGATTTCCCAATGCCCAGAGCTCAAGGGGCTCCTTATCCCTGCCCACCGTTCTAGGATAATTTCTCCATTAAAATGAATTCTTCTCTCAGTTACTTATCTCTGCAGACCTGGCCTTCCCCCTCATCATCACTCATTCATTCATTCATTCATTCGCCCGCACAGCCAGTGCCTGGCACCTCTCCTTTGTTCCCCCGCTTCCGCACCTTTTAATTTCTGCTGGATGGCATAGCGTGCCTTCCGCTCCTGGTCAAGTTCGTTACAAAGAGTATCTGGAAGACATAGGAAGTAGCCGGTGAGGAAATGAGACCACCCAACGGCCCGTTGGGGTCACAGCCCGGGCCTCACCCTCTTCTCAGCGCTCAGCCCCTGGCAGAAACAAGTCCCGGCGACCGAGGGAGGGGGCGTCAAAACTCCAAACTGCAGCTTGGCTGAGGGAGGAAATGGCCTGGGATGGCGCTTAAACGCAGACGGATCTAACCAAAATTAAAGCAAACTTAGGCATTACTTCCCAGGTAATTTTACGCCTCGATTTTTAATTTAGAAACCATGGAAATTGCCGCGATAAGAAGTTCAATCACTCCATGTAATGATGCCTGCAAGCCGTTTGCTGGGCTCGCTTGCCATTCTGAGGCTAATCAGAGTATACAAAGGATATTAAATAAAAAAAATAATTGTTAAATTACCTTCAATTTAAATCCAAATGACTGAGCCAACATTGCGGCTCCTGCCAGACGAGAGGCAGTTACGGCCCGTGCACGCGCTCACCTGACTCCCGTCTTACCTCTGACAATTTGCAGCTGTTGCACCATTTCTTCTCGATAAGCCAATTCTCTCTTCATTTGATCCTGAAAATTATCTGTGCAAATTGATTAAGTGAGAGCTGTTACGCACAACCCCCTCCCTCGGC
>NW_011494606.1:4297869-4300278 GCF_000754665.1 Bison bison bison
CGGCTAGGAAAAGAAGGGTTCGTTGGTTCTGACTGCATGAGAAGCAGCAGCAGCTGCCTGCACTGGGTCCCCGGTCCAGGCCAGGCAGGGCATGTGGGAAGAAGGCTCTGGCGATCAGGTGGGGTGGGTCTGAATGAGGGTACCTTTGAGACTCTGAAATTCTCGCTCCAGCTTCTTGCGAAGCTCCATTTGCTCCAGGAGCAGTTTTTGCAATTCGTCTGTGAAGGGGCGAGAGTGGGATGTAAAGGAGGAGGGTGGTGGGACTCAGGTAGCCTCTAAGGCACCCAGGTCCCACTCTGGCCAGTAGCCATGAGATAGGAGTAGTGGAGGGTGAGACCAACTGGTAGGCCCTCAGCGCTCAGTGTTTCCACGTGCATCCAAAGGATTTGGGAAGAAAATGGGGTTAGGGGTTTAAGTTGTCCAGGAGAATCAAATTCAGAATAGCAGAATGCTTGTTGGACTTCTAGGTCCTGGGCCCAGGTACTAACCAGCATGGTATCTGCTTTAAATTGTTCTTAACTCTGTAAGTTTAGAGGTAGGCCTAGGAAGACTCAGTTCATCCCTTCAATTGACAAACCTAACCTGTCCCTTCAATGATACAGACCAGGAAGAATCCGGCCAAAGCCTTGGACCTCCACCCTAAAAAAATACATATATTCATAACAGTTTATTTATAACTTTAAGAGGTCCCAGGACCCCAAATCCAGGCTAAGAACACTCATATAAAGCAGAAGGATTTTGAAGGCAAACTATATCACCCGTAAAATCTGTAACTGGGAACAGTGGAAGACCACAAATGCTTCACCCCCCCAACACACATCAGTTTCCAGGCCCAACCCTGGGCTGGGGTGGGGTAAGGGGGCAATTGGGTAAGGAAAGCCCCACATGTGCTCTCAAAGTTGCTTTAGAGGAGTGGCAGGGAGCTGCCTATGGAGCTATTGGTATCTGGTCCTCTCCTCGAAGGTGCTCAGAAAACGCAAAAAATGAGAGACAGAGGAGCAAAGTGGGGTTAGAAGTTCCTTTCTCTGCTTCAAGCCACACTCAGCCCCTGCAGTTGAGCAGGGACCCCATTCCACAGACAAGGTCCATCCTCACCCCATTTAGGGTGAGGTGGAGTCCGTTATGCATTGATTTCAGGAAAAGAAAATAACCTCTGAGACACTCCTGAAGTAAATGCCTCCTCAAAATCTTGCTATTCAGATGAGGTTGAGAGACCTAGATTGTCCTTTCTCATTGTCCACATGCGTCAGGTTCTAAGGATCATTACTCATTTTTCTTTCTCACTGGACTATTCAGACAGGCCTGGCCTTGGGAACTCTGGGGGTGGCTGGTTCCCTCCCCCTACTCCCTTCACCCTTCCACCCTCCCACCCCCCACCTCTGTGCCCGGGTAATGTGTCCAGGGGATTATCCTTTCCGGTCAGTGAAGACTGGTTCCTCAAGAGCCTTGTCTTCTCACACTCACTCCTGCAGCAATAACACCCCTCAACAAGAAGGGATGATTTCCCCCAAGCACAGTGTACACCCGTTTCATAGATTTAACCTCACCTCTGGCCAGGTTCTCGATATCCTTCTCCACTAGTTGAGTTCCTGTGACATCTAGGGTGAGCCCATCTTCACCTGGGACACAAGGGCAGGTAAGAGGGGTTTTGTTCTGGGAGAGGCCTTGAGAGGGGAGGGGTGAGCTTCCTGGTAACTGAGCTAAGTTGAGTACCTATTTCAGACCCTCTGCCTTTAGAGGAGACAGTTGCAGGCATCCAATTCTTCCCACCTTCCAAACCATTATTTTAGGTCACTCAGAGAGTGGTTCACCGCCCCCCCCCCCCCCCAGGAGAGTGGAACCAGGGATAATAGGCTATCTTAGGGCAGGAAATGTTCTTTGACTTGTTTTATGTGGGTGATGGTGCTCCTCATATCCTTCTAGTAAGTCTCCTTCCCTTACCCGGGAGAGCCCCAAACCCAGCAAGGAGGTAAGCAGTTCAGGAAACCTGGCCTGACCCTTGCCCATTGTGTTTAAATGTCTATTTGCTCTCCTCTCTGCCAGCCGCGAGAGGAGAGCAAATGTTTATCCGGCAGCCCCTGAGGCTTGATAGAAAGCCTCCCTCGAAAACTGGAGTCGGTGGAAACCTGGGCGACCTGGGGTCCAGCTCCCGGGTTGGGGAGGAGAACGAGGGTCCTAGGGCTCACCTCGGTCTGTATTTGCCGGACTTGGCTGGGAGATACTCCTTTGGTCTGGATAGCATTTCCTCGTTTCCAAATCGTCGGCGGTCGAGTGATTGTCTTCCTTATCTGGCTCTTAAAGGCAATAAACCGAGTTTCAAGGAGAGGCAAAGAAACCGTGACCCGGATACGGCCAGAGCTGCCGCGGTCGGGGCGCCGGAGCCCTAATTAAAAGCGTCGTGGCCGCCGC
>NW_011494606.1:4300490-4302743 GCF_000754665.1 Bison bison bison
CGAGCAGCCGAGCCCACCAGGGACAAGCGACCTACATCGCGCGCAGATACTGGGGCACCGCGAGCGCGCGTGGCCGCCGGGTCTACCTGCTCCGAGAACGCGGCCCAGGAGGCGACCCGCGGGGTGGCGACAACGGGGGAGACATCGTACCGGGCTCAGGCTGCCCGGATTTCCGAGGCCCTCAGTTCATTCTCTGAGAGTCAATGGGTCCCGCGGGCACCTCTGCGTTGGGCTGCTGCTACCGCGCACTTCAGGGGTCCCTATGCGCGTGGCCAAGCGCCCCCACCCTGCGCCCGGACCTCTCGACCCAAACACTTGCTGAATAAATGAGAGAATTTGAAAGACGTGCCAGGCGTGGTTTTCAAAAGGTTTAACCCAGTGTTTAAGGTGTAGGTGAGCGGTATCTTTGCGATGGAGAGGGCGGTTTGTTGTTAAGTAACCAAAAGATGCAAGTTGTTGGGAGTCCTCGCTTAGCTTCCTTTTTCTTTCAGTGTTTTGCTTTCCCTCTCCCTCTTTTTCTCTGCTTGTCTTTCCTCCTCTAGTCTTCCCTCGCAGGCCTCCTCTGGCCCCGGCCCTCTGCCCGCGGTCCCCCCCACCCCCATTCCATTGGCCAGCGACCTCGGCAGGGGGCGTTACCGTGGGCCTCTGGGGCGCAGAGGTAGGACGCCGCGGGCCCCAGCGCCGCCGCCGCGCTCTTCACGTGCTCGTCCCTCTCGGGCGCGTACACCTGCGGCGGCCGAGAAATGACAGGCGGTTAGGGGGGCGCTTGACGGCGGCTTGGAGCTGCCCAGCCCTCCGCCGCAGCCAAGAGAAAACCTGAAGGGGTGGCGGAGGTCTGCTTGCCCGCGGGACCCCAGCGCCCCGAGAGGCCGTGACGCACGCGGCGCAGCCTGGAGCCCTCGGAGGTCGCATCGCCGTTTGTAGTTTCCCGGTAATTGCGAGCGCCCTTGAGAAAATTATCCGAGACACAAAGCGGTTCCCAAGCCAAGGGCCGCTCAAAGCCCACCCCCACCCTCCTCGCCGCCTCTTTTTCAGCATCTTCTCTCCCGCCCGCGCCCAGTCCCCGACATAAATGACGCCTTTCGCATCCGGCTAGTAATTCGTGTTTTAATGGACCGAATGGAACTGTACAGGTGTGCCCACCCACTGTCAAATGGCGAACGATTCAGGCTTAGCTGCATACCCCCCACCTGAACCCGCGGCCGCGGCCACCTGAGAGCCCCTCTCCCGCCCCGCACACCGTCTCCACAGCTTCCTGCCAACGAACCCTGAGGTTCCCGGGGCAGGAATTCTGCGACTCGGAAAACTGCGAGTTGGGGTGTTGAAAGATTCCGAGGACCCCGTACTGCAGCTTGAGGGAGAGGCCTCCCTTTTTTCGGCTTACTGGCCCGTCTTCCCTGGGGCTCTGATCCCCATCCCGGAGGGCGTGCTACCCGCCCGGCCTCGTGAGCTCTTTTCTCTGGCTTTTGGTCTTTTTCATCCAGACCTTTTGATTTCTATCTCTGTATGACTACAGATCTCGGCCTGTCTCCTCCCTACTCCCGTCAACAAAAACACAGCACACATAGTTTTCAGGCCTGCTCCTCCCACCCCCACCGCCACCCCGATCTTCCGAAACCCTCAGTCAGGGGTCCCAGCGAGTCCAGCTCCACAGAGCTCCGAAGCTGGGTCTACCCAGAGCAGCCAGGGCCTACTGCTTGAACGCCCGCTCAGAAAAAAATTCCCGTCCCCCACCCGGCCAGAGCCTGCCCCACAACCCAGAGCTGCCGAGGGGGTAAACAAGGAGGCGCCACCAGCGGGGCGGGCTTGGGGCTCACCTTGGCGGGCGCGGGGCCCCCCAGCGGTCCGCAAGCCTCTCGCAGCTCATAGCCGCCGCTTGGCGGGCTCTTCTCCGGTCTCCGCACCATGTCGTCGGCCGCCAGGTCCCCAAATGCGGCTCGACTGGCTGGGGGTAGCCCCGGGCGGCGCCGGGGACGAGGGCTGCCGCCTTCTGGAGAGTCTGTGGGACCGTCGGCGCCGGACGAGGTGATAGACGGGGGTCCTGCGGTCTGGTCTCCATTCGGGCTGCCTCCTGTGCTGGGCGCACCGGGCTCGGCCTCATCCGGGGCGCCCTCGTCGTCGGGGAAGCGGTTGGACTCCACGTCCACCTCGGGCTCGTCTGCAGTGTCCACGTCGGGGGAGGCGGAGTGGTAGCTGGAGCTGCCCTCGCTCAGAAAGTCCGGGCTCACGTAGCCGCCGCCGGTCCCTGCGCCC
>NW_011494606.1:4303530-4303666 GCF_000754665.1 Bison bison bison
GACGTCCTCCCAAGCGTGGCTCAGTTCGTCTGTGGCCGACTTGTCACTGAGTTTGAGGTGTCGGCGCCACGAGTTAAAGTTGGCTGCGTCGGGCTGCGTGTACTTGGCGTCGGGTGTGCGGTGCGAGTGGAAGATG
>NW_011494606.1:4303919-4306822 GCF_000754665.1 Bison bison bison
GAGAAGTACATGCTGCAGTAACCGCACTTGATGCACTTGGCACGCGAGCTGTTGTAACGCGCGGGGATGAAGCTGCCACGCGAACCCCAGGCACACTCGTGCACCACATCGAAGGCGAAGTTCTCGGGCAGCTTGGGTGGCTTGTGCTCGCCGAGGAACGACTTGCATAGGCGTTCGGCCTCACGCTTGGTGATCATGCCGCAGCGGCGCGAAGAGATGGGCATGGCCCCTGCCCGACGCAGAATTTCCAGCTGCACCGGTGTGCACTGCACGCACGTGATGCCCAGGGCCACGCGGCGGTTGTGTATCTCATTGTAGCTGTAGTTCTTGAGGAGGGTGTTGGAGATTTGCGCCAGGCATAGGCGCTCCTGGCCGTCGATGACCAGGGACACGATAGGCACCCCGTACAACGACGTCTCGCCCACCTGGTTGGGTTTGAGAGCGCTGGAACCCGAGTAGGGCTGCAGCTCCTGCTTGGAGTTGGGAGAAGAGTTTCCCTCGCGCCCCGGCCCCAGCTGAGTGGGGAGAGCCTCCATGCCGCCGCTCCTGCGAAACAGAGAAAGCAGAGAGCCGATGAGCCATTTTCAGCGCCAACGCCGCTCGGGCCCGCCCAGCAGGGCGCGCAGAGTCGGGCGCGCGGGGAAACTTGGCAATGGGGAGTCCTAGCTCATTCGCCCCCTGGACGGGCCTTTTGTTATTCAGACGCGTGCTGGCGCTGAAACAAAAGCCCCCGGGGTTTGGAGGAGGAGTAGGGGTAATTGAGACCTCAGGAATGCCTGGGTAGCTAGGAACCCGATCCCGTTTTCGGGCTGGGGAGGAAGTGGGGCCCAGAGACGGCGAGTGACTTGCCCAAGGCCACACAGCAAAGCCATTGCAAAACCCAGGCTTCCTGGTGCCCAGATGCGTAAGACTTCGGCCACCCTCGCAGCCTGCCCTATCCGCCCGGGTCCTGAAGCTCGGACTTCGGGGACAGGCCGCCCCTCTGCTCAGTCGCGCATGCACGCGGGCGGGGGCAGCGCTGGGAGGAATGGGGGGGGGAGGGGCGGTCACTGCCCATCTCCAGACAGCAGGGGGCGGGGCGGGGGGGGGTGGTAAGGAGAAGGAGGAGGGTCTAGAGGCCGTGAGGGAGGCGGAGAGAGACAGAGACGGCCGCTGTTCGTGGTGCTGAACCCGACTCTCTCCAAAGCTCGCCGTGAGCGCCCAGCCCTGGAGCTGCCCTCACTGCACCCAGCTCCGTGCAGTTGGCTCCCCGGGATAACAGGACTGTTTTCCCCAAACACAAGCTTTTCCTCTTACACCCGGAACCCCGCGTTCGTTGAGCAGAAAGATTCCGGCTGGAAATATAAACCGTTTTCTTTCCAGCCATCGGTGGGATCCGGGTCAAGCAATTCCTAACCACATTTCCTGCATTTTTAAGCTGCAGTCTAGACCCAAGCTGGTTTCCCTCCGGGTCAGCACGCGGGACGAAGAGGTTCTCAAGGAAGTTTCTCAGAAGCCACTTCTTGGCTTGTAGCCGCCTGCCGCCTAAGTTTTCCTCCTTCAGATATACTTTTCCCACTCAGGCCAAACGCAGTCTCTAGGTTCTGAGCTTCCTCTTTGGGGGACATCCCCCCCCCCTTTTTTTGGAGCATCCTTCATGCGGAGTTGTCCTGACTCATACGGGCTGAGAGGAATCCTGACCCATCTCTGAAGCCACCCTAAGGTTCCAGGTCAAAAGTTACTTCTGGTCCCCAGCTTTACTCTCTGGCCGAGATAGGGAGGCAGTCGCTCTATGGACAGCGGCAGCGGGAAGGACCCGAGGACTGATGCTTGGGGCCCCTTAGATGGCCCAGCCCAACCACGTGTCCTCAGACAGGGAAGGCTCGCACTGGGCCCACAGCTGCAGGCAGTCCTGCGGCCCAGACAGCCCAGTCCTGAGGGCTCCTCCTCTAAACTCAGCAGAAACTGACAAATCCATTTTCAAAGGGCAGCTCCAGCCAGACAGGGCACCCGAGCTCAAAAGCCTGGGATCTTCTCCCCCTCTGCCTCTCTCCCTCCTTCATCTGTCGATCTTATCTGTCCCTGAGCTGTCTGTCTGTCTCTGCTCGCTCCTCTTTCTCCCATCTGTCTTCATACCTTCTTCAAGTATCAAGCTATATATCTGTTATCTGTTTCATCTTTATCTCCGTGGATCAAACTGAAACTAGTTGACCCTTCTTTTGCGTCGAAGTCCCTTGCAACGTTTTAGGAGGCAAAAGCACTGAAAAAACTCCTCGGCTGAGGTATCAGCAAGAAAAGCCCCGCACCCCGCTCCCAAAGGGTCTTCAGGCTGGCTAGGGAGGTGGAAGTGGGGTGCCGCGGCTCTGGGAAATGAAGACGTCTTCTCGGTTTCCCGAAATCGGCAAATGTGCCCTGCCCGCATGCAGTGAAGGCATAGCCCTGAGCCGAGCGCGTCTTCTCCAAGCTGAGGGTCGGGAGTCCCTTCGGGGTCTTTCCAAGTGGGAGGAGGGGACTCCGGACCCCGGAACCAGGAGAAGGAGGACCCTAGGAACGGAACCGAATTTCAAAAGCTAGGGCAAAGCGCTGTGCGCAGCGACAAGGAGCAGCGGCCAGGGCGGCTCTGGGAGCCCTTGCCGGCTCCTGGGGCTTGAGGGGTGAGATTGGAGAGGGCGACGAAGAGGGAGTCAGGCAGCACAGAGAGTGAGGCGATGGAGTCTTGGGGTCTAATAATAAAAACAACCACAAGAACCCATATCGGAACTAAACGAAAAAAGCTGTAGAGACAAGGCGCGGGGTCAGCCAGCTACCGGGCGCCGGTACTCACCGTGCGGCGGCGGCTGGAGCCGGGCGAGCGGTGAACGGAGGTGCGTGGCGGGCGGAGCGGCGGGCGGGAGTCGGGGATCCGCCGGGCTCTCCGGGTGACG
>NW_011494606.1:4307117-4307742 GCF_000754665.1 Bison bison bison
ACTCGCGCCCTCCCGGGGTCCGATAGCTAGCCCGCGGGCCAAGCGCCTGGCCCCGCCGCCTTCCCGCAGCTCCCGGGTCTGGGCGCCCCAGGTAAGCGGCCACACACCTGTTCCCTGAGCCCCGCACCAGCAGCCCAAGCTCGCTAAGGGGACCGGGAGGAAGGAGGAGCCCGGGGCCACAAAGTTTGCCCCCAAGAACAAAGTGGGGGAGGGCCCAGCTCTCCAGGCTAAGGGGCAAGAAGCTAGACCAAGGGCTAAGGAAGACTCAGAAGGAAAGGGCTTGAGAATGCATACCGCACTCTCGGGCCAGGGAGGTGACCCTGGGAAGTCAGAGCAGAGATCAGGGTGTGAGGTGCCAGGGGATAGTAGCCGGGAAGGGGCAGAACCAACTCGCCCACGCTTCTGATTTGGATGCACTGGTGTCAGGACAGCCTCCTCTCTCCTTCACTGAGCTGTGGGCTTGGGAACTGGGTTTAGGGGGGTCCTAGGCCTTTAAACCACCACCCCCACCCCACTAACACCAACCAGCCCAGGGCAGGAGCCAAGTCATCGCTGGGTGATATCTGGGGTCAACTACTAGTTGAAAGCTAGATCCCTCCCTAGCTCTCCTGTTAACTCAGTTTCC
>NW_011494606.1:4307842-4314789 GCF_000754665.1 Bison bison bison
GCATGCTGCAGACCCTCCCTGGCATTTTCTCTCTTCGAAGAGCTCCATTTCTTTCCACCCCTTAACTTTTCTGTCGATTTCTGTCTTCACCGTTCTTTCCCCGCACTGACTCAGTAGGTCCGGTTTTCTCCTTCTCTCTCAATCTGCGTCTTTCCTTATTTGAGTTACCAGTCGTACTCCCTCCCTTTTTGCCCGCACCCGGACACCCCCTTGCCCCCCACCCCTCTGTGGCATTAAGTGTCCTTAATGGACACGTTAATTAAACTGTAATTAATCATACTGTCCAGTCCAAGTTTGAACAATTACCCTAATCAAACAGAAGTTAATAATGGCAGGCATGGCCCGGGGCGCGGCGGGCTGCCCGCGCAGGGGGCGCAGCGGCCGCGGCAGCTCCTGACACGGGCAGCAGCGGCGATCGCAGCCAGTCCTTGGAACCCGGGCGGTGCCATAAATCTTCCGCGGCCAGCGGCGCCCGGTCGCCCTCGCCCCCGCCCTCTCGTCTTCCCTCTCGCTCTGGGTTTCAGGCCCTCTCCCCTCCTACACTCTGGCTCTTCTAGGGTTCATCTCCCCTTCTCCTGCACTTCTTCCGTGTGCTTTTCTCTTCTCCGCGGGTTCGCAGGGGTCTTGGGAAATGCTTCTGGGGGTGGGAGCAGATCGGCCAGGCCTACCCTTGGAGAGAGGGGACGGCCAGGCCCTATAACTGGCTTGCCCCCCGCTCCTCGCTTGTTTTCCGGGGCTACAAAACAACCCCACCACAAGTTTGAGGGCTTAGTCTCTGCTGCGGGGTCTCTTCTAGAGGGATTCTTGCTCTTTCACCTTTATCAGCTCCCGCCTTTCTCTCTCTCTCTGTTATTTCCTTGCCTTGCTCCCGGAGCCTGCTCAGCCCCCTTTCTCTCTCCGAATCTTGTCACTCCGCTGGCGCGTCTTTCCCAGGCTCTACCTCTGTCCCGCTCTAACTCTGCGCATCTCCACCCCCGCACCCGCCATCCCACTTCCCTCCAAGGAAAACAGGAACCTATTTTCTGTCCCAGTCCAAGAGCCGTCCCCCAGACTCCACCCCTCATCCCCCTCCCTTGGCCGGCCTCCTCACCCCATAATTACAATCCCGTTCGGTAATTATTCTTAGCCTCCTAATGATTTTTTAAAAGGCATCTCAGAATTCGGTGTGATGGTGACAACGATCCTGGAGCCCGGACGCCCTCAGGGTGGTGGGGGTTGGAGTGGAAAGACGATGGGGAGGATCCCCTTGAGCTGGGCCTGTCTCTCCTACCTCTATTGTACTGCGATGGCCAGCAGTGCCTCTGGGGACGGCCTCCAGGGCACTCCTGGCAGCCGGGCCGCGCGGTCCCGGGGGACTTCTTAGACAAAAGTTCCCTTTGCGGATGCAGCACAGTGGGGTGCGGGGGTAGGGGATGCAGGTTGACCCCTGCGTCTCCGTTCAGCACCAATCCGCGGATAGCTCCCTGCGCCCTCTCTGACTTCGAAGACCCACCCTGCTCTTCCACCGGGTCTGAAGCAGAGAAAGACTTAAACGCATATGGGCGAGGTTGGGGAAGCAGCTCCGCTCGCTTGAGAGATGGTAATCTCCGAGGAGGGGTCTTGGTCGGGCCTGGACTCTGCGCTGGACCAGCGTCCAGTTGGTTAGTTAGTATCACCGCAAAGAGCATCTCAGTTGGCAGAGCCCTTTCTCACAACGACCCTGGGAATAGGTAAAGATCATTTATTCCCATTTTACAGGTAGGAAATCGAGGGTCAGGCAGTGGAAGCCAACTCACCCAGGCTCCTCAGTCAATAAGGGATGCAGGCTGATCTCCCAGACCCCAAATATTGTGTCTTGCACGCTGCTTGGAGGGCCTCGTTTAATGAACGGAAGACAAGTACCGCGCAGCTCACGAGGAGCTTTTAGGGTCGCCCTCGCAACACTCCGCGAGGAGGAAAACAGGCCTAGCAAAGCCAGGTGACTTGCTCAGATGCAGGCAGCCAGTGTGGGGCAGCGCTGGGACTTGAACTCAGGCTCAGACGGGGGAGGGCGGCATCCCTTTTGCTCACAGTGGGCTCTGAGTCCTGCAGCTCAGTCCAGTGCCTGGGGAGTGCGCTAGAGTCAGTGCCCTTGGCCTTTCTGACCCCCACTGGCGCTGATTCTATTTTACCCACTGCTGGGTGCACCAGGGTCGGAGGGCCAGGATCAGGGACGCGCCTGGCGTGCACCCCACCAGCCCCCGCCGGGTCCATGCTGCCTCTGAGTCCCTGGCGTCGCGTCCACGCAGCCGGGCGTCCCGTGCCCATTCCAGCTCTGTCTTGGGCTGCGGCCGCGCCTCCTCCGCAAGCACATATCTTTTACCAGTTGAATTAACGGCAGTTTTCGTCAGTTAATTAGGTTTAATTTACATAATTAGTACAGTATAAAGAGGATTGGGGATAATCATGGGGTACGTAGCGCTTACTGTGTAAACACGTATTCTGAATTAAAAATCAGATGTAATTAAGGCGCGCAGGCCCTGTTTAGGCAGGGTTTTAATTGTAATGAATTTCTAATTAACACTCAATGATTGCCAAATGCAAAGGGCTGTAAAATTTTCTTGTAGTTTTGCTAATTTATTGTTTACTTAATATCTGGATATTAATCCGACGGCCAGATAGACCCTAGCCCCGCCCGGCCGCCAGCTCTAGCAAATGAAGGTGGCTGGGCGGGTGGGGCCTGCTGGCCGCATCAGCATACAGAGGTGAGGTCGTGTGGGAGGGGAGGGGGCCACAGAGCCTTCGCGAAGGTGCTCAGAAGTGTCCACCTGGCTCCGTGTGGGGACAGCAAGACTGAAGCTTCCGCCTTGTGGGGGTGGGACTGGCTGGAAGCCGCACACTCTGGGTTCCTGGGAATCAGAGGCCAGGCCAGCACTCCTCCCAACGAAGGACTCCTGGGGACATCAAAAGGAGGGAGGAAGGTCTCTGCCTAGATCCAATTCTACTGACCACTTGAGTAACCATGGACCCTGACTTGGCCTCAGTATGTGCATCTGTAGCATGGGCACACAGGTGCTGAAGGGTTGACTCAGAGGCCCAAGAGCACTGAAGAGGAACATCTTTTTTTTTGTGGAGCCTTGAGGGGATGGGACCCTGCTTGAGTGTAGGTGGCTTAAGCTTGGGGAAGGGGCAGTGCCAGGAGAACTTAAAATGGTATGAAGGTTGCAGGGTCCCGCTCTGCCCACTCTGGGGCTCTCTCTGCACTTGGGGATGAAAGTTAGGCTGGGAGGGACTGAGGAGGGAGCCCAGGACAGACTTATTTCCCCAACTAGACAGAGATCCCCAAGGCCTGAACAGAGGTATTTTGAAAGAGGAAGGGTGAGTAGTTCAGCTGGCCGCAGGACTCTCCCTCAGCCCCCAATCTCTAGTTCGGTTCCCAGCTGCCTCCCCTATGTCAGCCCCAGCTTGGCCCCAAGTCTCTTTCCAAAGTTCTTAGCACAGGAGAGACTCTGTAGACACTTCAAAATTTCCTATAAACCCGAGGAATACATAGGAAGAAAATTCAATGGCCCCGGAGGTTTCTGCCCCATAGAACAGCCTACCTTGTTTTCTCTCCCCAGTGCCTGCCTTGCAGAGGCCTCAGAGACCTCTCCTGGGCACCACACTGAGCCTCCTCCAAGCCTGTCTGCTTGCTTGGACCCCTCACTCCTGTCTCTCTGATGCTATTTTGTTTTCATCCTTGGATTGTTCACTGGTTAATAGCTCCTGATTTCTTTGTGGGTGTCTTCTGTCTCTCCCACTGGAACGTTTTGTTTGTTATCGTATTGCCAGGGCTTAGCACAAGGCCTAGTACATAGTTGTCGCTCACCATGCTTGCTAAATTAATGAGTGAACGGCATTTGAGTGGAAAGGCTGTGAGCTGGGTTGGCCATTGTGACAGAATGGTGCCATCGGTTCAAGGAAGGGTTGAAGGTTCTGTGATCTCTGGTGATGTCTAGGAGGACATTCAGAGAAGGCGATGGCACCCCACTCCAGTACTCTTGCCTGGAGAATCCCATGGACGGAGGAGCCTGGTGGGCTGCAGTCCATGGGGTCGTGAAGAGTCGGACATGACTGAGTGACTTCCCTTTCACTTTTCACTTTCATGCATTGGAGAAGGAAATGGCAGCCCACTCCAGTGTTCTTGCCTGGAGAATCCCAGGGACGGGGGAGCCTGGTGGGCTGCCATCTATGGGGTCACACAGAGTTGGACACGACTGAAG
The DNA here is from genome assembly GCF_000754665.1 of Bison bison bison. Taxonomy (NCBI): domain Eukaryota; kingdom Metazoa; phylum Chordata; class Mammalia; order Artiodactyla; family Bovidae; genus Bison; species Bison bison. Next base: position 4,312,063 of record NW_011494606.1, read on the forward strand.
TGACTTAGCAGCAGAAGGAGGATATTGGGATTCTCGCCTCCCACATGGATTCAAGCAAGGCTACTCAGGCAGAGCCTGTGAAGGCTGCAGGCTGCTTCTCATAGAAGGAGGAAATGAGCTCTGGGAGGCAGGTGGGGAGCTGCTGGCAGGTTTACTGAGTACTCACTGATAATAAGGGTTTCCTTCCCAGAGCCTCCTCCACACATGATCTGGGGAGGGCTGGGAAGAGAACAGACTCTGGACTCAGCAAGGCTTGGGTTCAAATCCTAGGTCTGCTCTTGTTGAGTCTCCGAACTTGCATCTGTAAAATAGTTCCTGGCCTTAACGGGTCAGGGCTATTCAGGGTCTCACAAAGATACCGTAAGAATTAAATAAGGTGCTGAGTATATGGCATATAGCACAATCTTGGACTAGAGTGAGCGCCTTTTGAGCAGGGATTCACTCTAACCCTAACCCTAACCCTCTCACAGTCCCAGCCCTACACAAAGCACATGGCACACAGTAGGTGCTCAACATCTGTGAGTTCCCTTCCCCGGCAGCCTCACATCAGTTCTGGACAATTGCCTGAACCTCGGTGGAGTTCAGTCTGCTTGCTGGGACAGGTTGAGCTTTATTCAAATGTCATTCACATACCATATAATTCACCTATTTAAAGTGTACAATTCAGTGCTTTTCCATATCTTCAGAGAGTTGTGCACCACCACCACCATCAATTTTTTAAAATAGTTATTTATTTGGCTGTGCCAGGTCTCGTTTGCAGCATGTGGGATCTAGTTCCCTGACCAGGGATCGAACCTGGCCCTCCTGTGTTGTGTGCACAGATTCTTAGCCACTGGACCACCAGGGATGTCCCATCACTATGAATTTAAGAATATTTTCATCACCCCCAAAAGAAATCCTGTACCCATTAGCTATCTAGTTGCCAGACCCTGGCAACTACTATTTTCTGTTTGCCTATTCTGGACTTTTCAGGTGATTGGAAATGTACAAAATGTGATCTTTTGTGTCTGGCTTCTTCCACTGAGCATATTTTTAAGGTTCATCTATGCAGCAGCATCTATCATTACTTCATTCCTTTTTATTGCCAAATAATATTCCATTGTATGGATATCCTACATTTTGTTTATTCATCCACTGATGAATATTTTCATTGTGTCTACTTTTTGACTATTATGAATGAAGTTGCAATGAACAGTAATGTACAAGTTTTTGTGTGACTCTATGTTTTCATATCTCTTGGGTACATACTAAGCATACAATTGTCAGGTTATATGGTGAGTAAGAGAGTGAAGTCACTCAGTTGTGTCCGACTCTTTGCCACCCCGTGGGCTGTAGCCTACCAGGCTTCTCTGTCCGTGGGATTTTCCAGGCAAGAATACTGGAGTGGGTTGCCATTTCCTTCTCTAGGAGGTCTTCCTGACCCAGGGATTGAACCCAGGTCTCCTGCATTGTAGGCAGACGCTTTACCATCTGAGCCACTAGGGAAGTCCTGGTTATATGGTAATTCTATGTTAGTCTTTTTAAAGGAATCACCAGACTGGTTTTGTAAAGCACTGCACCATTTTCATTCTCGCCAGTGATATATGAGGGTTCTGGTCCCTCCACATCTTTGACAGTACTTTTTATTATCTTTTTTATTATCCTTTCTAGTGGGTGTGAAATGGTATCCCGTTGTGGTTTTGGTTTGTATTTATCTGCTGAGTCACAATTTTGAATATCCTTTTCATGTGCTTATTAGCCATTTGTACATCTTTCGAGAAATGTTTATTCAGATCCTTTGCCCGTTTTCCAACTGGATTATTTGTACGTTTATTATTGAGAACATTCTTTATATATTCTAGAAACAAGTCCCTGATCAGATATATGATTTGCAAATAACTTCTTCCACCCTGTGAGTTGTCTTTTCACTTTCTAATGGTTTCTTTTGAAGCACAAAAGTTTTTAATTTTGATGATGTCCAATGTATCTATTTTTTCTACTTGTGCTTTTGGTGTGAGAACTGAGAAGGCTTTGCTGAACCCAAGATCATAAGATTTACTCTTATATTTTCTTCCAGGAACCTTATAGTTTTAGCTCCTACATTTTGGTCTCTGATCCACTTACAGTTAATTTTTTGTGTACAGTTAATTTTTTTGTGTATGATATGAGGTGGGAATCCAAGTTTATTCTTTTGCATATGGATATTCAGTTTTCAGAGCACCATTTGTTGAAAATATTATCCTCTCCCCATTAACTTGTCTTGGCACCCCACTGGATTCTCTGGCCTGGAGAAATGACTCTCTTCCTTTTCCCAGGAGAGACGGGGCCTCCCCAGAGAGGGGGCCCAGCCAGCCTATTTCTAATCTTCACAATAACAGTAGATATTATCATCCTGCACAGTAGATATTATCACCCCTGTTTTGCAGTTGAAGAAACTGAGGCCCCAGAGTACAGGGACTAGCTTGTCTTGATTCCTACCATTTCCCCAGCTCCTGGAACACAGGAGGTGCTGAGGAAGGATCTGATGAATAAACAGTGTCTCCAAAGCCTGAGCTGGGCAAGCTGGTGCAGTCAGAGGTCCTGGGGGAGTCCCTAGGCCCTGGTACTGAGATAACTGAGGCACTGTAAGGGTCACCCTCCAGGGGTCAAGGAGACCAGAGCACTGAGCTCTGTCGGAGGAGAAGAACCAAGAGGGGAGTAGATCTGAAGGAGGGAATAAGGCTCCTGGAAAATGGGAGTTACTGACAC
>NW_011494606.1:4314889-4318385 GCF_000754665.1 Bison bison bison
GGGAGTTACTGACACTGGATACAAGGTGCTGGGGGAGGGGAGAGGGAGAGAGAGAGAAGAGTAGGCATCGGCTGGTCAGTCAGCTGAGGATGGAGGTCTGGAATACGGGCTTTGTGAAATGATGCATGCACTTCACAGGTGGCTCAGGGGTAAAGAAGCCGCCTGCCAATGTAGGAGTCATGAGTTCAATCCCTGGTCCTGGAAGATTCCCTCAAGAGGGAAATGGCAACCCAGTCCAGTATTCTTGCCTGAAGAAACCCACGGACAGAGGAGCTTGGCGGCCTACAGTCCATAGGGACGCAAAGTGTCAGACATAGTGACTCAACAACAAAAAGGATGTGCAAATGGAAGGATGTGTTCCAAAGGTATCTGAGACAGCTTGGGCTGGAAAATGAAGAGGAGACATTTCATTTCGGATTTCTGCCATAGCACATCACCACAGTGTTTTAAAACAATGCAAATGTATTATTTTATAATACTAGAGGTCAGAAATTGGAAATGGGTTTCACTGGGTTAAATTCAAGGCCTTGGCAAGGTGCTGCATTCTTCCTGGAGGCTCTAGGGAGAATCAGCTTCCTCATCCTTGCCAGGTTCTAGAGGCTGCCTGCACCCCTTGGCTCTTGGCTCCTTCCTCTGTCATTTAAGGCAGCAGTGTAGCGTGTTCAGAGCTCTCTCCGCCTCTGCCTGGTCCCTCCTGCCTCCCTCTTCCACCTTCTCTAAAGTGGTCCTCTACCCTTGTGGTTACACTGGGCTGAACTGGATAATTCAGGATAATCTTTAAAGCCACATGAGTATATTCATGGATTCTTGGGGTCAGGCTGTGAAGATCTATGTAGTGGGGGGCTGTCCCCGTATTATGCCTACTACAGATGTCTCTCAAAAAGAGGCTCTGCAAAGCTGGAGTGTGTGCAGGAACTTGACTACAGAATACGGATGACAGCACGGGTGCGTTGGGTGAGGGGGCTTCTGTCCCCCTCCTTGGCCTCCTGAGCCTGGAATCCAGAGCCTGGGCGTGGCCAAGGCTGAGCTTGGAGCTACTGCCCCGAGCCACACGGACCTCCTGGGCAAGCCGAAGCAGGCCTGGGTGTGGGCTGAGGATCACACTGGTCGGGGGCAGTGTGGTCACCCACAGGCACTGCCATTAAGAGTCCAGCAAGCCCAGGCCAGGCTCTCACACCAGATGTGCAGCGGCCCTCGCTGGCGGTGATATATCTTACGTTCCCATCCTTTGTCCTTCTCCAGACTTGGAGGGCGGGGTGGGGGGGGCGAGATGTAAAGGTGGGGAGTCACAGGGACTGAGGAGTGGCTGTGTGGGTCTGTGTGAAAGTGTGGCAGGGGTGTCTGGAGGAGATGGGGGAGGAAACCAGCGCTCTGGGGAAGTGTTCTGTGCGTGTCCCAGTCAGACTGGAGATGATTCGATAGTGACACCAACAATCCATTAGAAGGCCATCGTCATGACCCCATTTTACCAATGAGGAAACTGAGGCCCTTCCAGAGAGGTTAGGCCTCCTGCCCAGGGTCGCACAGCGAGTCCCTGCAAGAATGAGGATTCCAACCCAGGTCTGCAAGCCCAAACCCCTGTCGCTCATTGTTACACTCCACTGCCTCTGGCACAGGACTGCCAAAAAGGGATCCCGGAGGCATGGGTGGGTGATTTGGGTGTCAGAAAACTCACGTTGAATGCTGCCTCTCCCGCTGCCTTGCTGATCATGAGATTTAAACTACCTTTAAAACAAATTATTTTTTATTATACAAATAATACATGATTGTTGCATTATACCAGGAAAATGCAGAACAGAAGAGAGATTAAAGAGCATCTGCACTCCACTGCTGCCCAGTATTAACCAGGGTCTTGTTCCCACATGGTGGGGTGGTAGAGGCCAGGTCACTGATTTCTCTGAAGCTCCCTGGTCCCACCCGTCTCCCCTTCATTTCTTGAGCATCTCTTGAATGGCAGGCAGTGCCCCAGCTCCTGCCTTCCTGGGGCTCTCACTGCAACAAGGCAGACAGGCGGTGTGAGAAAACCGATGAGGACAAGACAGTGAGGCTGAGTGGTGATGGGGAGCTGGGGGAGTGTTGAAAAGCGCCTCCCCAGAACATTTCATCTGAGTCTTGGAAGATGAGTAGGAGTTGGTCAGGAGAAAAGGGTGGTGGGCAAAGCTGTCCAGGGCTGAGGGAACAGCCTGTGCCAAGGCTCAGAGGAAATGCTCAGCTCGTTTAAGACTAGAGGGACTTTCCTGGTGGTCCAGCGGCTATGACTCTGAGCTCCTGGGAGGGACCTGAGTTTGATCCCTGGTTGGAGAACTAGATCCCACATGATGCAACTAAGACCTGGTACACCTGAATAAAAAAAACAATTTTCTTTTTTTTAGAAAAAGGGCTAGGGCATCACCCCCTGTGAGGGGAACATGGAGTGGGAGACAGAGGTGGGGCAATCATGTCCCTACCCTTGCAGGACCAGACGAGGTGAGTGTGAAGGCGGTGAGCCATGCCCAGCTGATCCTGCAAGCCAGCACTATTTCTAAGAACTAAAGTGACCTGGACACTGAAACTCAGGGGATCCTTCATGCTCTCCCCCTTTCCCACCCCCCGTCTGCTTTTCTCAGTGTGCACCCCACTGCTCTCCCTACTCCCCACTTCCTCCAGTGGGGGGAAAGATAAAAGGCAAACTCTTAGGAAGAACCAGCAGTACGGCCCGACTGGATGCTTTTAACTAAGTCTGCGGGCAGGAGAGACTTTTTATCCCTTGCAAGTTAATGCAAACTGTTAGGGAGATAAATAAATGACAGAGCTGCCAATGGACTGTTGGGCTCAAAGAAGGGAAATTTGTCTCACTTTAGAAGAAGGACCTGGAGGGCTCAGCCCCATCGACTCGTTCATTGTGCTGTTATCTGCCAGAGAGGTGGTGACACCGCAGCAATTAAGACAAACTTTAGTCTATAAGTTCGTGCCTGCAATCTCATGGCTTCAAAACAAGACAAATGATACCGCCAAGGGAGGAAACAAAGTCTTTTTCTGACTCGGTCCAAAGTCACCGCGAATATTTGTAGTTGTTCAGCAGAAAATTTGTCATTACGAGGGCGGGCTCTGCTAGCTCCCCCTGCCTGACTTCATCATCCATCTTGGTGGCTTGCGCCAGCCTGGGCTGTCTCTGGGATTCTCCCTGGCTGCCCTCTGCGGGGCCCCACCCATTGCCAGGCACCCCCGCCTGCCTCTTAGGTTATATGGGCATCTCAGGTGGAGCAGGACATGGTTTCTGCCAACCAGAAAGGAGTCATGACAAAGCCAGGAAGTGCATCAAAACCCAGCCCTACCACGGAGGGCTGCGGACCCTTCCCATCCCCCTTCTGCTCCTGGCAAGGGGAATGCATCCTGCGCCTCCACCTGTGCAGGCTCCCACCCCTCCACCATCCCACCTCCCCCGACCCCATCCCACATCACCGCAGCTGTTGACCTTCTCCACGTGCCCCTCAGAGCTGCTCCTCTTCTCACCTGT
>NW_011494606.1:4318485-4326184 GCF_000754665.1 Bison bison bison
CCTGTGGTTGGACTCAGCTGTGTCTGGCTGCTTGAAGGCCCATTCTAATAGGGCCCAGATTTAGTTAAAGGATGAAGCTCCCATGGGGAACGTGGGCAGCCGTCAGTGGGGATGGAAGACATCTTTGAGGCAGTATCTCGGTCCTCTCTGGGTTCCCCAGCCCACGTGGAGGCAGCTGTCCATCCCCTTTTAATGCACCTGTGCAGTAGAGGGATCTGGAGAGCTGCCGCCTTGCCTGCCTGGTACTATCCCAGGGGCTTGCTTTGAGATTATATTCTGCCTTCAGTCTTGAGTGTGCGGAGATCGGGAAGCATACCCCTGCCCGCAAAGCTTCAGGCCTGTTCAGCTCAAGTACAAGGCCCCTGGTTCTTGGCCTGCAGGCAGGGCACCCATGGCTTTCTCAGCCAGGCTACAGCGTCCAGCCCACCTTGCACTGGCCTGACTTCCCCCAACTAGGCTGGGCTCTAGATCACACTGCTTTGGGGCTGCAGGGCCTCTGTCTGACCACACCTGGGGAACAAGGGTCCCACCGTTCCTCCCTGTTCCCATTTCCTTCTGGAAGATCTCCAAAGCTCTGGGGTCCTGTAACCCCATATTTCCCAGATGGGAAAGCTTGAAGGGCAGGACAAGGAAGGTCTGGGTGGCTGACTGCTAAGAGGACTTGGCTCCAAGCCCTGGGCGGGGCCCACCTCCCAGTGTGACCTGGGATCTCCACAAGGACCGACCTGTCCCAGAAAACACCACCTTCCCAGCTTCCCTGAAAGTCTGAGAGACTCGAGGCTGCCTCCCACGGGGCTCTGGTCTCCAGGAGGCTCTGGCTAGAAGGCAAATGGGTGTCCCTGAGCCCAGGGAGGGGCCTGCGGGCCTGACCCTTCCTACCCCAGCCTCTCCCACCTCAGAGAACCTGCCATGTGCCACGTGTTAGGCTGATGAATCGGACCCCGGCGGGCTCACAGTCTGTACCCGAGAAAGGCAAAGGAAGCTTCCAAGAGGAGGGGGGCTTTTAAGAGGGGCCTGGACGGAGGAGTGGGGTTGGCAGTGTGGGCAGGGTGAGGCAGTTGGGCAGTCAGGAGCTCACTCCTGTCCCTCTATGCCCCTGGTCTCAGTCCTCCATGACCCTCAGAGCAAGGGCAGCTTGGCCTTGGGGTTGCTAAGGGTGACTGTGGGGACGACCAAACCTAAATGGGTTGAAGGTGGCCCTGCCCAGCCAGAGGGGTCTTTGGAGGAGAACCCCTCAGGGGTTGCCCAGCTCCCCATCTTCCCAACACTGAACTGAGAGAAACTCAGACCTGGGGGGCTGTCCCCAAGCTGAGGGTCTAGACCTGGAGCCCTTGAGTGAGTGCGTTCCATGACTCCATGAACTCTAAGGTGTGGACAAACTTTGTGGGTGTGTGCGTGTAGGGGCACATTATCCTGGGGGCAAGGGTCTGTCACTTCTACGGTATGCACATGGCAGTTCATGACCCCCCAAAGTGAGAAGCCTTGCTCTGGAACATCAGGGCTGGGAGGAATTCCAGGCCTTGGTGGCACTGACTACTCCCGTTTACTGAAGAGGAAACTGAGGCTTAGAATGAGACATGCTTTGTCCAAGGTCATCCTGAAAGCTGGTTTCCTGGTCCAGGGCCTCGAAGAGCCCTCTGAAAAAGTGAAAGTGAAAGCGTTAGTCACTCAGTCGTGTCCAACTCTTTGTGATCCCCTGGAGCATAGCCTGCCAGGCTCCTCTGTCCATGGGGATTCTCCAGGCAAGAATACTGGAGTGGGTTGCCCTCCTCCAGGGGACTGAATCTGCATCTCTTACGTCTCCCGCATTGCGGGCAGGTTCTTTACCACTAGAGCCACCTGGGAAGTCTCCGATGAGCCCTCTAGAGGGTGTGCTTCTCAGTGCGGCTGGAGGGCGTTGTGTCCGGGTGGAGGGGGGTCACCGAGCAGATCCCTGGGCCCCATTCCAAAGGTACCGATACAGTATCCTTGCACACCAGAGTTCGTGTGCAAACTCTGTTCTAGAGGACAGGGTGTGCGCCTGCTCACGTTACACAGGCAGTGCTTGCAGAGCTGACTTCTGGAGCCATGGTTAAGTGTGTGGCTGAGAGTATGGCTCTGAGTTCCAAATGGTACCTTTGGAACCTACTCCAAATGGTACCTACTCACTTACTGGGTGTCCTTGGGCAAGTCTCTTGACCTCTCTGTGCTTCGGTTTCTCCATCCCTAAAATGGGGGCATTCACAATACCTCCTACCTCATGTGAATGGTACAGCTGATAAAGGAAGCCCTCAGCAAGTGCTGACATGGGATTCCTGCTCATTCTCCCTCTCTCCCTGGGCTTGGGATCCGAGGACAACAGGCTGCCTGGGTGCATCTTCTCAAAGTAAGGATGACCTTTGTGTCTGGGTGGCGGCTGGTTCATGTCCTGGGCTGGGCAGGTCCCTCTGGGGAGCATCTTTCTGCAACATGTGCCCCATGCAGCTCTCCCCGCCCTGAGCACTGACCCGGGGAGCAGCAGCCTCGATGGCCCGGGCCTCATCTCATCCTGTGACCTCCCAGCCTCAGGGATGCGGCAGGTGCTCAGTAAGTGGATGAATGCTCTGCCTGAGGCCCAGGGGCAGCTGGAGGCCTGCACCACCTTGAAAAGTGTTACCAAGAACATGACAACTCTGCCCCGGGAAACAAAAGGATGTCACACAAAGGCTGAGCCTTCATGGGCAAAGAACTGAGCAGCGCTGGAACCACAGCCCCACCACCGTCCACTCAGTCCACACTTACTGGGAACCTGCAAGACCACTGGCACTGGCACTGGGTGGGGTGGAGTGGATCCATGTGAAGAAAACTCTCTCTGCCCTTACTGGGGGCGGGGGGAGGAGGTAGAAGATAAAACAAGTGAGCACAGTTAGTGGTTTGTAACAAATGCCATGGAGGGCGCTGGTGCAGGCAAGGGGAACACGGGTCCCAGGGAGCAGCTGTGGGCGGGATGCGGTTTCAAATAGGGTGTTCAGGTCAGGCCTCACTGAGATGCCCTGTGAGCAGAGACCTGAATGGGACAGAAGGGATGCACGTGGACACACTTCCGGGGAAAACATCCTGCATTTGGTGCGGAGGCCTGAATGAGGTGGTGTAATACCAGCTGCCAGGGACATAAACGCAAAACAGTTTAGTTCAAGCTCATTGAACAGTCATCAATGCAAGGGTTCCTGGGGGTGACACATTCCTCCATGTGGTGATTCAAGGACTCAGGCTCCTTCGCTTGTATCTCAGCCCTTCCCCGCCTCCCACCACAGTCACTTGTCCGTTTAGAAGAGGGTGGGAAAATGTGGCGCACAGAAGGCACGTCTGCCTCTTAAGCTCCTTGGCCAGGAAGCAACCTGCCATCAGCTTCCGCTGATGAGCACTAGCCCCTCGGCCCCTGATTAACGAATGGGGGACTGAGAGCTGGGGTCCGGGTCTGGGCAGCGGCTTCCCCATAGCCCTGCGCTATGCAGGGAGCATGAACTGCTCCTGCAGTTTGGGGGTCAGCTTGGTATCTCTGTGGTGGCCCTCAGTGGGGAGTGGGCCTGGATGATGGCACCCTACTCCAGTACTTTTGCCTGGAAAATCCCATGGATGGAGGAGCCTGGTAGGCTGCAGTCCATGGGGTCGCTGAGGGTTGGACTCGACTGAGTGACTTCACTTTCACTTTTCACTTTCATGCATTGGAGAAGGAAATGGCAACCCACTCCAGTGTTCTTGCCTGGAGAATCCCAGGGACTGGGGAGCCTGGTGGGCTTCCGTCTATGGGGTCGCACAGAGTCGGACACGACTGAAGTGACTTAGCAAGGAGGCCAGGTGGCCGGAGTGGAGTGAGAGTGGGGTGTGATGGGAGCTGAGGTCAGAGATAACGGGGTGGGGGGCTGTGGCAGACTATAGGGTCATACAGGCCACTGTTGGGTCTTGTGAGCACACAAGAGCTCCTGGTGGTTCTGGGTGGGGAGGGCCATGATCCCAGTGTTCCAGCTAGCTCCCTCTAGCGGCCGTGTGGAGAAGAGACTGTAGGGGAGGTAGGACCAGGGGCCTGGGAGGGGGCTGTGTGCTGGTCCAGGCGTGATGCCTTGGATGGGGATGGGAAGCGGTGGAATCAATATACTTTGAAGGCAAAGACAACAGGACTTCCAGGTCGGCGAGCTGTGGGGTGTGAAAGAGAAAGGCAGCACAGCCATGGCCCAGTACCCCAGAGGGCACTGGGAGGATGGAGACGGGAGAGTGGCAGAGGGGGCTCTTATAACACTGGGACTGCCAAGTGGAACCCCAGCCTCTCTGAACCTCGCTTCCTCACCTGTAAAATGGGAGGAGAGGCCTCCTGTAAAAACACACTTACCTGGCGGGTGGTTGAGAGCATTACTTGACAGGATGGCTCTGAATGGCCCGAGTTGCTGAGGCTGGGGTGCAGGGCAGTGGGGGCCGACTTGCTGTGGAGAGGAGCTGGGGGCGGGGCTGGGATGGGAGGGAAGGGGGTGCCTCTGAGAACCACCCCAGCCCTTTTCCAGCTCTGGGTCTCCTTCACCCACGGCTCCAGCTCAGATCACCATGTTGGAGCCGGAGTTGGAGCCGGGACTGCTTGGCTCTCGAGGGTGAGGACAAACTCCAGCCCAACAATGGCGCAGGGTGGGTGCTGGCTGGGCCACTCCGTGCCAGGTGGCTTGGTTCAGGGACCTCCACATCTCAGTTTTTAACCTGTGAAATGGGTTGGACTGCGAGCCTCCTCAGAGAACTGGAGGAAGCACGTTGGGGGAGGGGCTGGCACTACCCCCCCCCCACCCCCCGCCCCTGCCATCCCTGCCCCACTCCCAGCCCTGCGTGGGCAACTAGACACTCTGTGCAGCACGGCCCTCACAGGGGGAGGCGGTTACAAAGCAGTAATACTTTTATTCCCATCAGGGATGCTTACTGGGCCCGACCTTTTACAAAGAAGATGGTTAGGAAGAAGAAAGGGGGGCCAGGGTGTAGGGGCCTCCGTTTATGATGCCCCAAGCCCTCCACCCAAACCCTGCCAGTCAGGCTTCCAGACCCGAGGCAGGCGAGGGCTGGCTCTGCAGGGCGGGCCACCCTTGAGGGCTCCCTAGGCAAGGCCATCTGCCAGCAGTGTCGAAGGTGAGTCCGGCAAAGCTCTTTCGGTGCGGACAGCAAACGGAGAAGGTGCAACAGGTGGGTCTTCCCCTTGGTGACCAGTCCTGAGCTCTCAGCGTCCACCCCAGCCTCAGGGGGGGCCCTGCTGGCTCCGCCTCTCCTCCAGCGCCCTGCACACCCACATGGACACCACGGTGGCGTTTCCGTCATTGAACTGCACGATGAATGGGTGGCCCTGTGGGGAAGAGGAGGAAGCTGTGACAGCCATTCCCTGGACTTTGCACGTCACCTGTTCACTGCCTTCCTCAACAGCCCTGTGAGGTGAGGGCAGCTTCAGTCCCATTTTATAGCCTTGATCACTGAGGCCCAAGGCAGAGCAGTCTGGAGCCTGTCTGGGGCACTCGCTGCAGCCCTCACATTCTACCTTCTCCTTAAACTCCAACCAGCCTGGAAGGTCCCCCAGGGTATAAACCTGTCTTAATTCCACACAGCCTGGCAGTTCCTCGGCCCAGCGTCACTCCCAACAGCTGGCAGGCAAGGCCGGGCACCAGAGCCGCCAGCGTTCCAGTCCAGTTGCTGCCCAGAAACCAGAGAATCATCTCGCCAGGGGCTACATCAAGCCCAGTTTTCTTTTGTTTCAAGCTCTCCTATGAACAAGCCACAGTCTATGCGTGGAGGGAAGGCAAAGTGTCGGGGGTGCGGGGGCAGGAGGGATGCGCTGGCTCCTGCTGAGCAGCTGGGGGCTGGGGAGCAGACTCTGGAGTACAGCTGCCTCAGGCTCTAACTGCTTACCCACAGTCAGTCCCTCCCCTGCTGTCCAGGAGACAAGATCCCTCCTGATGATCTTAGGGCCTCCTTGGGAGTTCCCAGGAATGGTCAGAAAAAAGCAGGGGCAGCCACGGGTGGAAGGAAAACTGCAAAGCCTTCTACTCTTCCCCAAGTGCTTGTCTGTTAAGCAGTGCTCGCGTGGCAGTGTCCTCCCCTACCAAACTCTGTAGCTCGAGACTCAGGGAGCCACAGTGGGCGAGCAGAGAGAATGGGGGCTCCCACACCCCCCAGCTCCTTTTCTCCCTCTGGCTTCAGCTCTCCAGCTCCAGCTGCCCTGCTCCGCCTGTTCTGAGCCCTCTCCCCCTCAACCCCCACTGCCCTCCACCAGGCTGGGCTTTCCAGGCAGCTTTCCCTATGAGCTCATCAGGAGACACTGGGTTGGGGCTTGGATGCCCAGACCCCATGTCTGTAGGAGCAGTCAAAGCCCAGGCTGGGGGAGGGAAGGGGGTTGCTTGGTCAGCCCCGAGATGTCCCTGGGACAGAAGAACCTCCAGGCTTCCACCCTGGCTGACATCATGCCCCTTGCCCGGTTTTCCCAGTTTGGGCAAGAAAACCCGCCCCTGGAGCACCCTGTGTGGGGCCAGCTCAGAGGCACCGGGAACAGTGTCCAAGGTGCAGGGAGGAAGGGAGCTCGGCTTAGAGGGTGCCAAGGCACCCAGGGCAGAGGCTCACGAAGATCACAGTGGAGCTGGGCCTGCAGCCCCGCCTGGCACCTTCTGTGATCTGCCTGTGGCTCCCAACACACCTGCAGGGCCCCCCCAAGGGAGCAGGTGCCCCTGCAGACTGCAGCTGGGGAAGGAGGTGGGAAGTCAGGTTGGGTGGGCATCCCCCCAGGCCACACAAGCCTGAGGGGGGCTGAGGCAGGAGAGCCCAGGTGGGACTCTCTTGTGGCTCTCATATGTCCCCCCATACGTATAATCCCACCTCATGTATGCCTGCCTGAATCAGCGCCCAGATAGAAGGAATTCTTCCTGAAGTCAGCGAGCACGTTTCCTTTTCAGGAGGCTCAGAGGAGGCGACCTTGTGCCCTTCTGAAGAACAAAGGGAGATGCTATGCTCAGGAGCCAATGGGCCCCTCCCCTGCAGCCCGGGGTGCACAGTGTCACTTTCCCAGAATGCCGGGTGACTTTGGGGGCCATATGCTGCATCTCTGCTATCATCTGTTCAGGAGCAAGCAGAGCGGAACCGCAGGAGGGGAGAGGGGAGCGTTCTTCCAGTTACAGCAAGGCTGAGGGCTGCGCTGCAGGAAGCATTTCGCCCAGGTGTCCCGGGAGGCGGACGAGGAGAGGGTGGGCATCCACCACTTTGGTGCAGATTCAGCCCCCTTCCTCTCCGACCTCCACCCCCTGGGTGGGACGGGACCCCCATCTCCTGTGTACCCCTGGGGCTTTACACCACCCTGTACGGCAGTGACTGAGACAAGTGGTTTTGTCCCCATCTACTGTTGATGGGTTTGGGGGGATAAGAAGAGGAATCATAGAGGGAGAAAGAAAGGAGAGACACAGAGACGGAGGGGAGACCCCAGCCTCTCCACGCAGCCTGGGCTGTGACAGGTGAACTTGGGAACTGGAGACTGCCTGGTCCACCACGTGACTGGACGCGCCGAGACAGCCAGGACGTGGGGAGTGAGAGCGTGGAGAGTTGTCCAGAGGAAACCAGAGCAGAGGCGGCACTGGGAACGCGAGAGATCACGGCAGTCTGGGGGCATTTCTGCCTGCAGGGTCCAAGGGTACCTCAAGGTCTGGGGGGGAGGCGCTAAATTACACAGGTGGGCATG
>NW_011494606.1:4326523-4350118 GCF_000754665.1 Bison bison bison
GCTGCCTTGGGGTAGGCAGACATTGAGAGTCAATTCCTCCTTGCCTGATTTCTGCCACAGGATTCAGGCCTGTCTGACCAGAGGGGACTGAGACTGCAGGTCCTGACCCCTGGGAGAGTGGGGTCAGGGTGGTAGGTCACTCTTACTTGACTCTGTCCTTCCATCAGCCCTGGGTGGGAAGCAGGGTAAGTACACCATAACCCCATTTTACAGAAGAGGAAACTGAGCCCTGGAGGGAACATGACTCGTTAAGTGCTAGGGCTTCTGGTTGCTCCTCTGGTACATTCTCAGGGCTGGACCCCAGCCCCTGTGACCCCGCCAGCGTGTGGGCTCCTTTCCTCCCTACCATGTAGCAGATGCTCCTCCAGCCCCAGACGTGCATGAAGCAGGTATTCCTCACGAGTTTAATGAGCAAACAAAAGCTGATGGACGATGCTGGGAAAAAGCATGAAGATCACTCTGCCACCCTTAGGGGCCTCAGTTCCTAGGTAGCTCCTGACAGGCCCGAGCAGGTGCCTGCAACCACCAGAAGCCTGGAGGCAGATGGAAACTGCACACTGGTTAATAGCGAGTCCAGCACCCAGGACTGAGCGCTGTGTGCCAGGCCTTGCCAAGAGCTTAGTCCGGATCCTCCCACCAGATCCCCAAGCTCACTGCGGAGGTGCACATGGCCACCTGGCAGATGAGGAAACAGACACTCAGGGACCTGTGTGAAGTCATGGAAGCCAGGGCTGGGCTGGAAGCACCGCCTGGGTCTCTGGATGCCAGATGCCATGCTCAGGACCGCATGCTCTCCTACATCTATGGCATGAGGGCTGCCCTCACAGGCCCCTCCTGGGGTTTCTGTGTGGCCCCTGCACGACACCCTCTGCAGTACCTGGGTAAATGCACACCCCGCCCCCTCTCCCAGGCAGAGGAATCCAGACACGGACAAGTTCTCCAGCTCCCTCGGGCTGCCAGGACAACAGGAGCAGGGCGTGGCCCACCCCCTGCTGCCAGAACACCCACACGCCGCTCGTCGAGAGCATCTTCCACCCACGGTGACCGCCCCAGACGCCCAGGCCTTTGCTGCCCGCATGGTGTGTGTGTGAGCGGTCACTCTGCAGGCTGGAGCCGCCGCCAAGCTCACTGGCCTCTGTACCAGGCAGTGGGAGCCACTCTCATTTCCCGGATTCTCCCAGGGCCGATTGCAACCATTAAACCGGCAAGGGCTGAGGTAAAATGGACCACAAACTCCGCCACAGAAGATGGAGGCATAATGAAGGGGAGAGGATGGGACCGTGAGAGGCAGGATGGACCCCAGGGTGGGGCACAGCGGAGGGGGAGCGACGGGTCAACGACAAGCAAAGCCAGCGGGTCGCTGGGTGCGGACCTCCCACCACCGGGCTGATGGTGCTCCGGCAGCAACTCGTGACGAGGAACCAGAGCTCGAGGCGTCCAGCACACCCTCCTCCACCTGGGCACTAGCGTCCAGGGCTTCGCTAGAGTTTGGCCCTCGACTTTGGTAATAACGGCCTAAATTTTTGCCCACTCGTGTCATCGTGATGAGATGCTTTCCTGATGACTAACAGCATGACCCTCCCCCTATGGACAGCCCTCCATGCTTCTGCCAGAGGGGACGGAGAGGAGGGGTCCGGGTGCCCACCGCACGGGCACGAGGTGGACTTTTCAAACCTGCTGCGATGAAGGGCGGCCTGAGACTGACATGTCTGGACTCCCAGGACACTGCTCATTCACTGACACTTTGCTCTGTGACATCAGTTGGGCTTCAAGTTTCTTCCCAAATAGGAATTTACTCCACTGGGGTCTCCACACTTTGTTCCCTTGAATAACTTCCTACAGAACTCTGTGCATGTGAATCATGCAATGCCTTGCTGGTGTGGCTGCCGCTCTGCCGCAGTGCTGGCAGGTAGCAGGTCCTCCATTAGCCGTGGGCCTGTGGCAGGTAAAGAATCCAATGTGGGAGGCCTGGGTTCGATCCCTGGGTCAGGAAGATCCCCCGGAGAAGAGAATGGCAACCCACTCCTGGATTCTTGCCTGGAGAATCCCATGGACAGAGGAGCCTGGTGGGCTACAGTCCATGGGGCCACAAGAGTCAGACACGACTGAAGTGACTAACACCCCGTTGCAGGAAACAGTGACCTGCCTGTCCTCTCTGCCTGCATCTGGTCACCGAGCCCCTGCTGTGGGCCAGGCCTGGGTTGCCTAAAATGGCCCTGAAGCCACCCAGCACCCTGTTTACAGACAAAGGAGACCAAGATGCCAACAGACACGACCTGAGCTAAGGTCACAGAGCTAGAAAGTGGCAAAGCTAAGGGCTGAACCCAGGACGGTGTTCTGCCACGAAGACACACCACTCTGCTCACTGAGGTTGGGCACAGCAAGTTTTAAATCCCTACTTTTTAAAAGAATATATGGAACAATATTATTTTTTATTATTATATATTTTATTAACCCCTTGAATAAGTTACCAAAGGAGGTACTGTGTTCCCTCCACCCCCTATAACAACCCAGGCTTTATTTGTAGGAATGGGATAATAAATTCTGTGCCTGTTCATTTTTATGGTATATTATTTTTAACTGGGGCTTCCCTGATAGCTCAGTTGGTAAACAATCTGCCTGCAATGCAGGAGACCCCAGTTCGATTTCTGGGTCAGGAAGATCCACTGGAGAAGGGATAGGCTACCCACTCCAGTATTCTGGCCTGGAGAATTCCGTGGACTTAACTGGTAGTTTTTAACTGACAAACTAAAAAGAGAGTGGCAAAAAAAGGCAAACAGTGTCCTCCCTGATCCAAGTTGTATCAGCCACTTCTCACCAAGTAATTTATTTATTACTCCACAAGTCTATTTATCGACTATTACTTTAGGCCTGTTCTATAGACGGGGAAGCTAAGGCACAGAAAGACTAAGGACTCTGTCCAGGGCCAGGGCGCTTGCATGTGGCCCTGTCCCTGGAGCCGTGTCCTCAGCCATCACACTGTCCTTCCTCATCAGCAGCAGGGCTGAATGGTGGCGCCCACTCTGCAGGACAGCCAGCCATCAGAGCAGGCACCAGGGGTCTGCGTGACAACCCCAGCCCACCCGGTTCTCTGCTCCTTTTCTGTGGGTCTAGATTCTAGGGAAGCAGCAAAATGAAGATCCAGGATCTGGAAGAAATTTTCCAGAGCTACAGAGACCACACCCTAGAGAAAAAGTGAAAGTGAAAGTCACTCAGTTGTGTCCGACTCTTTGTGACCTCACAGACTATACAGTCCATGGAATTCTCCAGGCTCCCTCATTGCAGGTGGATTCTTTACCAGCTGAGCCACAAGGGAAGCCCAAGAATACTGGAGTGGGTGGCCTATCCCTTCTCCAGTGGATCTTCCCGACCTAGGAATCAAACTGGGGTCTCCTGCATTGCAGGCGGATTCTTCACCAACTGAGCCATCAGGGAAGTGCCCCCCTAGAGATAAGGGCAGCAATAATAAACAGGATGCGTGGCAGCAGACTGCACCCCACACTTAAGATCTACTCTGTGAGGCCTTTATTCTTGTCTCCTCTCAAGGGGCACCATCTCTTCCGGAACAAGGGCACACAGTTGTTCTGCTGTGCGTTATCAGCATTTGAGCCCACCTTATCCTAGCACGAGACTAGAAGCCTCGAGAACGTGTGGTGCTGATCACTGAGGAACCACCAGGAGAAGTTATCTGGATTGACGGGTACGTTATACTGCTTCCCAGGAGCCTGGCGCTAGGTTGGGAAGTGCAGCAGGTTGGGTGGGCAGGCCTGGGGAGAAGGCTCCACAAGCTGAGGCTGCTCTGGACTCCCCAGACCATAGGGCTTTTCTTTCTCTGGAGGAGCCCCAGGCCAACCAGGCACGTCCTGGCCCACCAAGGATGCTGCACAGGGCACACCACCAAGGATCCATGAGTTAGTTCAAGCAAGTGAACCACCCCCTCTCCTCCCACCAAAAAGCAAGCCAGCCCGGCTCAAGTACAAAGCCCAGGTAAGTCCAAAATGAAGAGTCCAACACGAGCCACAGGACCAGTCCAGCCATCAGGCAGGCCCTCTAAGAGGTGATCTGAGAGGCCAGAGGGGCCCTCTGGTCAGTGCACTGCCCATCACTTCACCTTTCTGCTCTGGGCTTGCCGGCCGTACTTGAAGGCTCCCTGTGTGTCCCTTTAGGATCCAGCCCTCGTGGCAGGGGTAACACTTCAGTCCCTTCAGTTATGGAGAAGTGGTGGGAGGGGATGGGACCTCAGAGACCAGCAGGGCCATAGAGGGTGAGCTGTGTTGGGGTTTCCACAGTTTGATTCAAATCATTAAGATATTTTAAGCTATATTTGTTTTTAAAAAACTAATTAAAAATAACATATACACTCAACTATCTTCAAGTCTTCAATGCTACCTGGAATACTGGCAGTGTGTTACCCAACACTGTGATGGTAACTGGAGCTATCTTCTGTAGCTCCTCGGACAGGTGGTCTTGTTAGATCTTGTTAGATCGGTGCACATTACTGACTGCTAATACATGCGCTGACGCCTAGGAAGGCTGGGCTGGTGCACTGGGCACCTGAAAGGACTCAGGGCTGTGGTGTCCACTTACTGGAGCCAGTGCACTGAGCCTACAGAGCATGTCAGCCCGGTGGCCGGGCATACGATGCCCAACCGGGGTGTGGGTCAAGCCTTCCAGTGGTGTCAGCTCCTACAGGCTTTGAATCCCTCTTCTCTGGCCTGTAGACTTATTGTAAGCAATTCATATGAACAGCAGCTAGCTACTGTCAGCAACTAAACTCTAACACTTTTCTGCTATTCCTTTTTTAAGCTTCTACATAGGTTTAAAAGATGCCTAAGCTGGGAGGACAGTTGGGGGAGTCTGGATTTCCTTGATATGAGGCTTCTGAGACAGTGTCAGAGATAAAGTGGGATGCTGATGCAGATACTAGACTGCAACCATCACCTATGACCCCAGTTCTCAGATTTTTGTGTCCTTCAAAAGAGGTCTCATGCCTTTTTAAAGAGGTGCCTTTAATGAATACTAACACATTCATGGAGAAGGCAATGGCACCCCACTCCAGTACTCTTGCCTGGAAAATCCAATGGACGGAGGAGCCTGGTGGGCTATAGTCCATGGGGTCGAGAAGAATCAGACACGACTGAGCGACTTCCCTTTCACTTTTCACTTTCATGCACTGGAGAAGGAAATGGCAACCCACTCCAGTGTTCTTGCCTGGAGAATCCCAGGGACGGCGGAGCCTGGTGGGCTGCTGTCTATGGGGTTGCACAGAGTCGGACACGACTAATGCGACTTAGCAGCAGCAGCAGCAACACATTCATGCTAACAAAAAAAAAAAGCTACTTTTCCCCTATATTAATAATGAGATACTGCATTAGTTTTACACAATAAAAAGCTTTCCACTGCTAAAGATTCAGAACTAGCAATCTAATCCCTACTTACCCTGAAGACAACTTCAGATTAGAAAAGTTAAACAACTTTTGGAAAAATGCACACTGTCCAATGTCTGCTAAACTGCTGACAAGGGCAGGGCAGTGGGCAAGCCTATATAATATTAATTTTTTTTTAAGAATTTTTTTTTGATGTGGACCATTTTTAAAGTCATTATTGAATTTGTTACAGTACTGTTTCTATTTCATGTTTTGTGTTTTGGCCATGAGGCATGTAGGATCTTAGCTCCTTGACCAGGGACTGAACCTGCCCCCTGCACTGCAAGGTGAAGTCTTAACCACTGGACCCCAGGGAATCCCTAGTATTAATTAGCGTACATGAGATAATAAGTCATGCTCCTCCTGAGGGTCTGCTTCCTTCAGGGTGGGTGTGCCTGCACTAATCAACAGGTGGTGTCTGGGACGAAGGTGGCCAGGACTGAGGCTGCAGTAGGGGGTGGAGGGGAGGTTCCTCAGGAGTGACTCAGCAGGAAGAAGCTGAAGCACCACCATAGCAACTCTTGCATCTGCCCCCATGTCAGGTAAGGCAAGGGGTCCTGGCCTGAGAGTCAGTGGGCCTCCTCTTGCCAGCCCGGAAGTCTTGGAGGCTTGAGAAAGGCCACGATGGCCTCACTTATAAAAGAGAAAATACTCCAGGGCACCTCCATTTCCTTGGCTTCATCATCCCACATGGAGGGACTTGTGTTGTCATTATACTTCTCCACCCTATCCCCGGGGAGGAGGAGGAGTCAGGCTGGCGGGAAGTATGCAGCAGGCCCAGCCCAGGGGGTCTCCTGCCCACAGAAGGGCTGGGTTCTGGCCTGCCCTCTTCTGGCGAGCTCCCAGGCAGGCTCCAGACTGCTGTTCACGTCTGATGGAGCTCTGTGGGAAATTCCCAGCAAGGCCCAGCACATCAGCACAGCCTTTGACTCAGATTGCATAGAAGGAGAGCTGATGCTTCCTTTCTGCCATTTCCTGAGTCTTATTTCTCAGCTGGGTTTGAACATGGGGAGGCTGCTGGCTGGCCTTGTCACCCTACTGAATATCTCTGCTCCCTCTGCCTCCGGACTGGGGTAGGAAACTGCCTGAGTGCAGACAGGCTTCCCAGACACACACTGAGTAGCGTGATGGGAGGCTACTATGCTTCCATGTAGAATACACCTAGGGGAGCGGCAGTGAGATGAAGGTGTGAGCCTTGCCTGTCAGCTCGTGTGGAATCTCACCGTCTGCCTAGCCCGGCTTACCTGGGCCAATGCCCCGCTGCAAAGCTCTCAGAGGCAAGGCGTTGGTCCTGAGACTGTGCTTTCTCAGCCTCTGATTCCTAAAGCTGGGGGTGTGGGTTCCCTTCTAGCTTTTAATTTTCTTTGAAATGAAGAAATGATCCTCAGCTGTGACATGCAATTTCAATCACCCTTCCTGAGTTTATTCTTCACAAATACCACGGAAATAGATGTTTCTTTCCAAATATTCAATTATTAGCAGCAAACTGCTTACCTCTAGCCACCCTAGACTGTACGTGAGGCACCTAAGGGGGTCAAGGTGAGATCTGCTTTCACCTGAGCAGATCTATGTGTTCCTACACAGGGTAATTGGCCAGGAAATGGCCCATCGAGAGGGCAAGGTGTTTTCAGAGGCTCCGCCAGTCATTCTAGGGCCTATGCTGACAGGGCAGCCCCAGGACCAGAGCAGTGTGGTGGAGGAGAGGGCACAGGGAAATTGTAGTGGGCCACTGTGAAGGGAAAGGAGTGGGTGTGTGTGTGTGTGTGCCAGTACCCGGGAGTAAATGTTGGAGGAAGTGGATCCATGTGGGTGGCAGAAGGTGCCCCCTGCCCATCTAGAGGGGTTGTGGTGGCTGCCCTGTAGAGAACTCAGACAAGATGGGTGAGCAGGAAGAGCAGGGAGCATGCTGGCTATCCCAGTCAGTCTTGGGCTGAGCAGATACCCAGAGAAGTCAGGACCGGAGGATGCCAGAGGGAGAGTGGGGTTCTTGCTCCAATAATGCTGAGGCCTCCTATCTGAGAGGCTGATTCTGCAGCAGGTCCAAGCAGTGAATAGGGCGGCCAATTACAGGCGTCTGGATGTTCAGGGTTTGTCTTCTGGTGTGATGGGCTGTGTGGTGGCGGTTTACAGACACAGTGCTCAAAAGGACGGTTCCCTCCTGTCCTCTTTTGTTCTTACCTTTTGAGATTTGATGTTTAAACTCTGAGACCTTGGCTCTCTCTGTGTATATACGCGTATGTGGGCATGTGAGTGGGCAGAGGGGAGGGAAGAGACAGCAAGTTCCATCACAATTTCTGGCACAGAGTGGGGAGCTCAGTGAGCTTGTTGAACAAAACAGAATGGACTGATTCTGACAGTGAGAGAATGAAGAGATGGGGAGAGACCAAGCCTAAAAGTCCTCTCTCTACAAACTCCCAGTCAAGGAACATTTTACCAAAACCATAACAGATGAATTTGTAAGAAAGGAAATCTGCAAGTGCCAAAAATGAAGAGGAAACGGAAAACCTCTTCAGTAAGGGTGCGAGTTGAGGTCTTGTGGCCCTAAGGGAGGCTATCAGTTCCAGGAATGCAGTACCTGGAAAGTGTAATACTAAGTGGAAACAGGAGACAAAGTCCAGCTGGGGAGCTGGCCTAGGACCCTGGGCAAAGCTGGGACTGCAGAAAGTCTGCCCATGAGCAAAGGGGATGGTGTGTAAGGTGACTCTGAGCCTTGTGCACTTTGGGGTCCTATGTACCACTGCTCTGGTCTGAGAACACAAGGCTGATTAACCTAACATAACATTGATATTGATCTAGCAATACTCTGGAGTATCTCTCAGGAGCAAATGAAAACACATTCTGAGGCAGTACTTCTGGAATGCAATCATTTCCACAGCAATAAGCCTCATTCAGAATGAGCTTACAATAAAAATTCTAAAACACGTGAGCAAACAATTAGGCATGGACAAGAGTCAGCAGACACAACATGCAGGAAGATTACAGCTCTCAGAACCAAGGTGATAGAAAATAATTGGAAAGAAAATGCAAAACAATGTACAGTTGAAAAGACTAAAGACATAAAAGAAGCTGAAACACTAAGAACAAGATATTATGAAAAAGAGAAGAGAGATTTGAAAAAGAATCAAATATAACTTATAGAAATAACACGTGTGGTGAGTAGGAAAAACAAAAGAAACTCTCCATAGATGAGCCAGACAGCAGGCTGAATACAGCTGAGGAGAGACTTAGCAAGCTGGAAGAATGGTCTGAGAAAAGTATCCAAAGCACTACTCAGTACTGACAGATAAGCAAAAAATAATTTTTTAATGTGAAAGAGAGAGACCCAGAGGAAAGAATGAGAAGAGACGAGACACAGTGGCAGATGGGAAATATTCAAAGAGACAACATCTGAAAATTTTGAGAACTGATGAAAGATATGAATTTTCAGATTAAAAAATCAAAATGATCTCCACGTAGAATAACTATACAGAAATCTATACCTAGACAAATTGTGGGGAAACTGCAGAACACCAGGAACAGAGATGGGAAAAGCCCCCAGGGAGAAAGACCATGGCAACTGGGCAGCCAGCAGATTCTCACCAGCTAGTGGAGCAGCCTGGAGAAGGAAATGGCAACCCACTCCAGTGGAGAATTTTTGGAGACCTGCCTGGAGAATTCCGTGGACAGAGGAGCCTGGTGGGCTGCTGTCCATGGGGTCACAGAGAGTCGGACATGACTGAAGTGACTTAGCATGCATTCATGCACTGGAGAAGGAAATGGCTACGCACTCCACTATTCTTGCCTGGAGAATCCCAGGGACAGAGGAGCCTGGTGGGCTGCCACCTATGGGGTTGCACAGAGTCGGACACGACTGAAGCGACTTAGAAGCAGCAGCAGCATGGAGAATCCAGATGAAAACAGAGTCAAGGCTCTGGGGAAACTGTCAATCTAAACTCTTAAATCCAATTGAACTAACAATCAAGAGTTAGGGCAGAACTTCCCTAGAAGTCCAGTAGTTAGAATTTTGAGCTTTCACTGCTGAGGACTGGGTTTAATCCCTGGTTCAGGAACTAAGATCCTACAAGCTGTGAAGTACAGCTCCCCCCAACCCCCAGAAAAGAGGGCAAAGTGAAGATAATCCTAGAACAAAAGACAGAACTCTTAATGTACTTCCAAAAGGAAAAGAAACTTCAGGAGAAGGAAGTAGGATGCAACAGGAATAGGAACAGATAACTGGTAAACACATGGATAAATATCAACAGGTATTGATTATACAAAATGAGAACAAGAGTAATGACTAATTGTGAAGACTAAAAACGATGCCAATGAAATCCTGGACATGAAAGAAGAAGGGACTGATCAGAAATTCTTAGTCTCCTTATATTCGGTGGAGTAAAGCTGAGGTTGAGGCTGCTAGCTGCCTGTCAATATCCATTCCTCCTTTTTCCTTAGTGATATGAATCCTAAGTTTAATAAGGAATAGAGCTGAGGTTTGGCAGAAACCAACAAAATTCTATAAAGCAATAATCCTTCAGTTAAAAAATAAATTTAAATTAAAAGAAAACAAAACAAACACCACAACGGGAAAGCACACACACACACAGAGGAACAGTGTCGTCCAGCAAAGCAGCCACATGCCCAGCCTCCCTGGCAGCTAGCTTTTGGCCAGCGCCATGGAAGCCCGTAAGCGTGTGCTGATCCGCAGATCTGTCCTTAAACAAAGGAGTGTTTTGACCACTCTTCCTCATTCCTGTTGGCTAGAGCTCAAATGCCCCTTGACTAGAAAGGAACTGCCACCTAATCTGGGATACGTCCTGCCTGTCTTTATATGTGCGGGGAATATCCTGCTGTCATATTTAAGCTGTTGTTTATTTTAATCACGTGCAGTTAAAGCCAATTCTACCTAATATAAAGGTTAGGAGATTGAACCTAAAGCTGAATATTGTCGGGAAGGGGGTATATCTAGTGCTTAACCTTTAGGCTTTGCTAAATTAAGTGAGAAACTTGTGGATAACCATTACAAGGCTAGAAATAGAATACAGTATCTAAACCGATGGGAAGACTAAAAAGAAAGAAAAAAAATCAATCTAATAGAGTAAAGAAAGGAGAAAAAAGAAGTCAGAAAAGCATTGTAGAGAGAAAACTACAAAACAGAAGAGTAGGAAAAAACATTTAGGTGTATCAATAAGCAATAAATATAAATGATTAAACTAATGAATTAAAAGAGAGTCAGATAAAATTAAAGACATCAATAGCAAAAGGCAGAGATTCATTTAAAACAAAAGAACACAGAAATAATGAAAACAAAGGGGCAGAAAAACATGTAGCAGACGAATACTAACCAAAAGAAGATTGCATATGTATATTAATATCAGACAAAAATAAAACTTAAAATATACTAGAGGTTAAGAGAGTCACTACATAAAGATAAAAGAAACCTTTTAAAATGAAGATATAGCATGTTGACACAGGCACCTAATATCACCACCTTAAAGAAAGAACTGACAAAATCGCAAGGAGAAGCAAAACCACACTAATAGTGGGAGACTTTAACATGGCTCTCTCAGTAATTGATAGATAAAGCAGGTAGAAAATTAGTGAGGACACAAAATATGTAAGTAACGCAATTCACAAATTTGACCTAAAGGATGTAAAAAGGACACTTCATTCAACAATTAAGAGAATCACATGCCTTTGAAGCAAAGAGAGTACAGTGAAAAAAAAAAACCACAGTGTAGTAACCACAGGCATTTCAACAAGTAACAAAGGTCTTTGTTATTTTGGTTGATATTATATCAATCATGCTCTCTGACCATGGGGCACAAAAAGAAGATAACAATCACAAGAGAAGAAAACAACACTGAGTATGTGCGAACAAAAATACTTCTACATAATTCATGGGTCAAAAAAGAAATCCCAATTGAAATGGAAAATTACTTAGAAATGAATGACAGTGAAAATACTCTATATAAATATTTGTGGAATGCGGGTAAAGTCATGTATAGTTTTACATGGATATGTTAAGGAAAAAAAGATTGGAAATTTATGAGTTAAGTCAGTGAATTATAAATGGAACAAAAAGTAAATCCGAAGAAAACATAAAACAGCAGTAATAAAGAACAAAAAGAATTAGACATTAAAGAGATGATCAAATCAATAAAATACTGGTTCTTTAAAAAGGTTAGTAAAATAGACTAACTTCTGATAAAACTGGTAAAGAGAGAACAGAAGCAAACATTATTAGGGAATAAAAAAATGGTACATGCCCATAAATGCAGGAAAAAATTTAAAATCGTAAGGGCATATCTTATGAATGATATGAGACCAACGCTGAAAATGTAGCATCACGGCTCCCCAGGAGGGAGAGGAGAGAGGGGACAGGAGGTGTGTGAGGGTGGTGCTGGGGCAGTGGGCAGGGTGGCGATGCTGGCGACCTGGAGGTGTCAACAAGTATTGACAAATAGTCACCCTGGTAGGTTGTGAGCCCTGATACCACACTTCAAACTTTTAAAATGATTCTTATCTATTGCTTCATCTGATTTCAAGAAACATCCAATTAAGTAAAGGTGCTACCAAAATCCATCTCAGTAACAGCTTCTAGCTTCTCAGGAAGGAAAAACAACCTTTCACACAAAGACTGAACCTAAAGTGGAGATTTTTTGATGTTATCAAACCAACAGAATACCTTAAGGAAAAACTGCTAAGGACACCAGACATTGAACTTTGGGGTAGATAACTGTAACTGAAGGGCCATCTTTTTTTTTTTTTTTTTTTAAGGTTTCCAGCTATGATACCCCAGTTATCTGAGCTTCATTCAATTCAGTAGACAGGGTTGCTGCTGAGGTGAGTGTAGGGGAACCAGGGGACTGGCTGGGGCAGCCCTTTTGGAAAATCTGAAATAAAAGCATAACAAAGGGCAAAGTTACCAGGCCTAGCCTGTAATACAGGATCGAAAATTACTAGTTACTCCAGAGTTTCTGCTTTCAGCAACCATTTCCTGAAACTGCCCCCTCCTTTTTTTTTTTTTTTCCCTAATGAAAATCCACAAAAAGGAAACAAGCCATTTGAAAATTCTGATCATTTTGTGTCCTGGCAGCAAATAAAAATCATCAATAGAACTCGCTTTTAGCCTTGAGCAATATTTTCTAAAACAAAACACAAAGAACCTGTGGTACTTAACTATTCTGTTATTGATTTACTGTGGTTTGCAAGGTAATGTTGAAGAAAATTAAATGTACGGAAGGCTGAAATGCATTTTCTGAGGTTCTGAGCAGGGTAGCCTGTGTTTTCTGAGGCGGTGTCGCTGGCCATGCGCAGAATGCACGACTAAGGGAGCGCACTTCATCTGATTACAAATAAGCTGGAGAAGCTCGTTGCCGCAGAGCTTTATGAAACCAAAGTCTGTTTTCACTGTTGAGAAGGACAAAGTTATTTAGTTGCAAGCTTGCTTCTTCTGCTAGTTATGCTCCAGTGTACAGGGAGACTTCGATCAAATCCAATATGGATGTATTGAATGGCTTCTGTGGGTCTGACTCTAAACCTCGTTTTTAAAGTCTAAGGACTCCCCTTTGGCACATTCATGGCTTATTAGGTCCCCAGGCCTTCCCTTGTGGCTCAGCTGGTAAAGAATCCGTCTGCAACATGGGAGACCTGGGTTTGATCCCTGGGTTGGGAAGATCCCCTGGAGAAGGGAAAGGTTACCCACTCCAGTATTCTGGCCTGAAGAATTCCATGGACTGTATAGTCCATGGGGTTGCAAAAGAGTAGGACACAACTGAACGACTTTTCCTTTCATTTCACTTTCAAAAAAACAAACAAAACAAACCTTCAACAAATAATAATGCAAAACAATTTTATGCTAATTACTGATTCAAGAGCAACGTGGTCATATTGTTTCAAACTTCAGCATTTACATGCAATCTTACGGAGCGGTGTATTTCCTGTTTAGTGAAATGGCCTGTTTTCAAACCTAGAGGCACTTTACAAACCTACAGGGCACTGTAAATTTGACTCCCTTACTTAAGACTAAGAATCTGAAAGTTACATTAAAACTTGAACGCTTTACTTTCAGTTAGCCCCTCAAGCCTTTACTTAGTCCATTTTCTTGCAGTTTAGACTACTAACGCTAACACACTTAGCTTCTGGTTTCTCAATCTAAAGCACAAAATAAACAGACAAATAGAGGAGGAAGAGCCGAGAGCTGTTAGAAAGGGAACAAGGGCAGGAGTACTAAGTGACCTCTATTAGCAACACTACACAGCAAAAACGAAACCAAGGAACCAACGTGGGATCAACCAGGGCAAGGACAATGGCCCTCCACATGTTAATATCAGGAGACGCTAGGACAGCAGAATACAGCCAATGACTGTTCATGAAGACGGTCTAAGAACATTTTCTAAAATGCAAACCCTGAGGCACATAATCCGTTTAAGAGGACAGGGAAGTGTACAATACATTTAAAACCTCTTGCCTGTATCTTTCAGTTATCTGAATACTTTCCTTTATTTGGAGGTACTCATTTATGGAAAGTGGTGAATAGGAGACTTGCTGCCCTTTGCATTTTGGAAGGTCAGGATTAAACAGGGAAAAGCTCGCACTCTGGCTGCCTTTCAGTAGCACCGTGTGACATCACCAGGCAGACAAGCCTTCAGAACCTCTGAACTCAATAAAGACATATGGGGCCACTTAGGGCCCAAGTTTATCTTGGCTTCCTTTGGAGCAAGTTTGATTACTTCTAAGATTTATGGTCAAAGTGGAAGGGAAAAAACATACCTCACAGAGCAGATTTATAACCTCATCTTGTTTTTATAATAACATTAGGGATGACATCCTATGACAGAATCTTGGAATGACTGCAGGGAGACTTAGAAACTCAGTGAGAAGTTTTATATTTTGGGGGTTTGGAGCACTTTGTACTTCCAGGGGTCAGGGAGGAAAGGACCAGGGAAATGAGCCAGGGAGACAGTCAGAAGGTGAGTGTCAGCTGGTCTAATTTTCTGTGTCAACTCTGAAAATTAGATAAACAATGACAAACCAGGCTTTTTAAATGAACATGTCACTTCTGGTTTTCTTGATACAAGGTAACATTTTTCAAGTCCTGGTAGCCCTAAAGACAGATTTAACCCCTGAGAGGTTTCTGTAAGTGTTCTAAAGCACCCACATCGATACAAAAGGTTGAGTCCAACCCTACCACCCTTAAAAGAAAAACTAATTATCCTTGAAAGTTAAATACTCTTCTTCTAACAATTAAGGGGATTATGCCTAGAGCCAAAGGTCCAGCCTTCTACTGGACAGCCTTAGCAACTTTTTTTCCTTTCAGTCATCATCTTGGCTCTCTAGGGCAGCTCCTTTGATCTTTCAAACAGTGTTCTAAGCAGGGACTGGTTCCTTGCACCAACTCAGGGGAGCACAGACTGTTCTGGGTCCCCTGCTCCTATGTTATGAAGACATGGGGTAGGAGAACCGCTCTGGCCTACAATTTGGCTGTAACAAGCTCCCTGGTGGGGAGACGAAAGATCAGTGAATCTTTAATAGCTGCCCTCAGCGGCTTTGCTCTAAGGATATTTATTCAGTTGGAACATGTTGATTTGGAGAGAAAAATAAGTATAAATATAATTAGCAGCATCTGAGTAGAGTTCTTCATTCCACAAAGTGCTTTCAACCTCATCATCTAATTCAAATGTCACAGTAATGCCATGAAGTCTCAGGATGGCATTAGTGTCATTATCTACTTGTGGATTTGAAAACTAGGTTCAGAGAAGTTAAGTGATCTGGCTAAGGTGGCAGTGGGATCTGAGCTGGACATCAGCTCCAAAGCCTGTGCTTTTTGTTAGGTTTGTTAATATGTTTTGTTATAGTATAATATATGATAACAGCAATATAACAGCCAATGGTTGTGAGCACCTATCCCATGTCAGATACTAGCCAGGTGTTTTCATTTACAGCATTTCCTACGATCTCCAGTCACCTGTCAGAAGAGACGTGGGCCTACTTTACAGCAAAGATACTGATGCTCCTAGGTGGTAAGCCCTGTGCTTCAGGCTGAAGTCTCAATACTGGCTGGAACCCAGGCTCTTGGACTTCATATTCTTTGCCCACACTCTAGAGCTTGCAGCAACAACCCCCAACTCCCCCACCCCTGACCTCCTGCATCCATACAAAGCACATAAGCCACGGTCTGCCCTGGATCAAAGTACAGAACAGGTCTTTTAAGGTTCTCTGACCCCAGCCTTGCCTCATCCCTGAATTCTAATGTCTTTTTCCTTTCTGATGTAGTAGAGTCTCCTTTTCTAAAGTGTCCCAAGGTTCAAAACTACCTCTGCTGCCAGCTTACTGTTGAGAAGAAAACTATCTGATTACACCAACTCACAGGATGGTATGAATAACTAATAAGAGCATTGGGGCTATATGCATTTGAAAAGAGGACACCTGCCCCAGTCCAGCTGCATCTCTGATATCTCAGGTGATAAGAGTTCTGGGTGTGAGGAGCTCTGTCTATGTGGGCAGGTAATTTCCCTGTGGTTTCCAGGGGCCTGTGAAGTTCACTCTCCATCATGCAGCTTTTCCCCCTCGCTCTGGAAACTCTGTGCTCTGTACAACAGGAGAACATCACCAACTGCACAGGAAGGCCATGGTCTGCCCTGGACATCAGGAAGGCTGTGTGTAGGAAATGCCCAGCACAGAGGCTATGCTGGAAACAGCTCTATAGTCGTGACTATCAGTGGCCTGGACTTGTTTTTTTCTAAGGACATTTTTGCAATGCCTAACACATACTCAGTGCTAAGTCTGGAAGACCGAGACTGGCTCTCCTGACAGCTGCACACGGTGTGGGTGGACAGGCAGAGGGGGTCTGGCTCTCCATGTAGGAAGGACTCTCACCACTCACTGAGCTGCCTCTCTCCTGAGCCTCAGGCCTAAAGACCCAACTTGCTCCCTCATTTAAAACGGGAATGAGCTGACTTCCCTGAGTTCAGAATTGCGTGTAACTAAAACACAAAACAGAAAAAAAGGAAACCCAACTGTTGCACTCGGTCGTGCACAGCCTATAGACAAGACGGCAGTGCCCTCAGACAGCATTTCAAATACAGTTTATTAGTGTGTGATATGAAAAGGGTATTTTTATTGCATGATATAATGCAATGGGACCTTGGGCGCTCTGTGGAAAGACCTCACACTCAGAAGTGTAATGAACCCATAGTCCCCAAAACATTATACTGTACATTAACCTATCATTAATGGCACGTTAGGGCTAGGGGCATTGCACGCTTGCTGGTCAGGGCTCCATCAGGGCAGTGTTGAGAAAACCGCACAGTCTTCCCAGGCTTAAAGCAAATAGAGAAAATAAATTTTCCTGATGTCTACAGGCAGCTTTAACGGAAGTTCAATCCCAGCTCTGCCTTGCAATTTCCAAGACTGCTTTCTTAAGAGAGGAAGATGCACAATTGAACAAAAGAAGGAAACGAGCCTTCTGCAGTTCACCCACAGCTATATGCCCCATAACCCCAATGTGGGCTAGACAAGGTCACAAGCAGAGAGCACCTCTGGTAGCAGTGCAGAAGCTGCCCGCGGGACACTCAGGCCAGAACCTCAGTCTCCAGAGGCAGAAGGGATCTTGGCGACTGTGTGCCTACCTCCCTCACTCTCTAGATGGGGAAATCAAGGCTCAAAAAGATAAAGGAAGAGAAAACCTATCCAAAAGAAAAATGCGCACAGTATGTGAAAAAAATACTGATGGCCAATAAACATGAAAAAAAAAAAACTTCATGCTTAATAAAAAGAATGTAAATGAAAACAACTGAATATCATTTATCACTGATCAGACAGATGAAGATTAATGTCTAATACTTTAGTAGCAAAAGAGGTGAATGCTCAGTTGTGTCCAACTCTTGGCGATCCCATGGACTGTAGCCTACCAGGCTCCTCTGTCCATGGAATTCTCAAGGCAAGAATATTGGAGTGGGCAGCCATTCCCTTCTCCAGGGGATCTTCCTGACCCAGGGACAGGACCCACATCTGCATCACAGGTGGATTCTTTACTGCTGGGCCACCTGGGAAGCTCCGAAAGAGGTGAGGGGGAATTGCAATTCTCATATCCATTTTGTAAAGGTGTATGTATATATATAGAAAGATGGTCACCAGCTTAACAGCCAAGGTCTGGAAATCACCAAAATGTTTTATGGCAGGGTCCTGGTTAAATAAATATGAAACATCTATATAATGGAACACCATGCAGCATAAAACAGAATGAGGCAGACTTTCATGTGATATGGAAAGATCTCAGATCTCAAAGATATAAGCAAAAAAGTAAGGTACAGAACAATAAAATTAACAATTCTTGAAGGACACACAAATTACTATTAATAGTGCTTAATTCTGGAGAGTGGGGCTGAGGGTGTATTTTGCATCCTTCTGTACTCTTTGAATTTTTAAATAATTTTAACACTAGTTTTAGAAAGTCAATGATGAGAGCAGGAGCAAACATTTTGGGGGAATTTATTTCCTAACTTATATGCTAAGTGATTTATGCACTTTATCTTGTCTGGATTTTCACACACAAAAAAGCAGTAATTTGGTCACTATTATCCCTTTCGATAAGGGCTTCCCTCGTGGCTCAGATAGTAAAGAATCTGCGTGCAATGAAGGAGACCTGGGTTTCATCCCTTGTTTGGGAAGATTCCCTGGAGAAGGGAATGGCAACCTACTCCAGTATTCTTGCCTAGAGAATTCCATGGACAGAGGAGCCTGGCGGGCTACAACAATCCTTGGGGTCACAAAGAGTCAGACATGACTGAGTGACTAACACACACACATCCTTTTCTGTAATGTGGGAACTGAAGTTTTGAGGGATAAAATAATTTGTTCAAGGTGACCTTATTGCCCATCTACTTTCAATAATGAAACAGTATTTGTAAAACAGAGAAAAATCTTTCCAGATTCTGATGCTGCCCATGACCACCTTCCTGGGGAAAGCTGGGAAAGCTTGCCTTACCCTACCTGTGGTCAGGGAGGAAGGCAAGACAAAAAGACTGCTGACTTTGAGATGGAATTGAGTTTCTGGAAATATCCAGTCTCCACATCACAAAAGGAGATGGGCTGAGGGACCCTAGGCTACCCACACTGTTCAAGTAAACAACGCTTGGCAACCAGGGCTTGAACACATGAAGGGAAGTATTTCCCCAATTAAACATGAAACGACTTCAAAGGAAACCCAGCAGGCACTTCATGAATGAAGAGGCAGCTGTCTGAGACCAGCAGAATCACAAGGTGAGAGTGGGGGCCAGGAAGGAGGAGGCAATGCCACGCCTTAGGACTCTGCGCGGAATCGTGACGCTGCTTCAGAAGTTTGCTCTGTTTCCCATTCCTCCATTCTCCCCAATAAAAGAGTCTTGTTATTGTTGGATAACAGACTTTGCAGCAACATTTTAAAATGCTAGATTTTATTTGTCCTAGGGTCTGCCAACACACACTGTAATTAAAATGTTGATTAGTAAACAGTTTAAATATATGACAGACAATGCAGTTAAAGCCTACAGTTAGGTCAATATGTGATTGAGAATTGCCATTTAAAAAATCTCATTTAAATTTTGCATACATTAATCACTACCATACTTCAAGGTTCTGATATCCACCTGACTACAATATTAAAATAAAACTTGCTGCCCCAGGGAAATCCTACTTATTCTTAATTGTTTCGAGGCTTTGATGGGCTTTTAATCTAAGATTAATTTATGCAATTTTAAATAACTCTTCTTATGATTAATAAGCTTGAAAATTAAAAGGAGTCTAAAGCAATTAT
This sequence comes from Bison bison bison, assembly GCF_000754665.1. Classification (NCBI taxonomy): domain Eukaryota; kingdom Metazoa; phylum Chordata; class Mammalia; order Artiodactyla; family Bovidae; genus Bison; species Bison bison. The sequence continues at coordinate 4,345,724 of NW_011494606.1, forward strand.
AATGAGCATTTGGTCATAACCTCATTAGAAGAAGGAGTGAAGGATACAGCTCTGGAATTCTTACAAGACTACAATTTAAGGTTACTTTTAGAGAAGTCAAACGTAGTTCCTGAAATTGCAAAGGCAGGTTAGCAAAGGTCACTGTTAAAATGACGGCTAGCTAGATTAGCATACTAATGATTTTCTCTGATAGTGACAGAAAGGACACTGAAAAGAAGATGCAGAAAGAGAGACAAATGACATGCTGCCAAGAAGCCACAGACTCTGAACTGGGTTTCCTGTTAATCTGGCTGGAGAACTTCATGGAATTTCAGAAAGAGCCAGGGGATTAGAACATCCCTATTTATAAATCAGTTTCAGTAAGAGAGTCTGATCCACATGGAGCAAGCAGAGATCAGTCCTCTGTAGCCTGTTTCCCTGTTGTGCTGGGGTCACTGCCTTGCCTTGGATAGCAAGGAGATCAAACCAGTCAATCCTAAAGGAAACCAACCCAGAATACTCATTGGAAGGACTGATGCTGAAGCTCCAATATTTTGACCACGTGATGTGAAGAGCCGACTCACTGGAAAAGACCCTGATGCTGGGAAAGATTAAGGGTAGGAGGAGAAAGGGACAACAGAGGATGAGATGATTGGATGGCATCACTGATTCAATGGACATGAACTTGGGCAAAAACTCTGGGAGATAGAGAGGGACAGGGAGGCCTGGTGTGCTGCAGTCCATGGGGTCATAAAGAGTTGGACATGACTTGGTGACTGAACAATGACAACACTGCCTTGCCTAAGAACTAACAATGGCTTCCTGCAGCTGCAACTCCTCAATGGTGTGCAAAGCCCTTCCGGAGCTGGCTCTCTGCTGAGCTACCCCTTCCTTTTAAAAAAAAATTTGTTTTTTATGTGACCCATTTTTAAAGTCTTTATTGAATTTGTTATAATTTTGTTTCTCTTTGGGATTATTTTTTGGCTGTGAGGCATGTGTGATCTTAGCTCCCTGACTAGGGATCCTGCATCCTCTGCATTGGAAGGTAACGTCTTAACCGCTGGACCGTCAGGGATGTCCAGAACCACCATTTTTTAATTTCTATTTTCAAACAAATCCTACAGGTCTGGCTGGAGCTGAGATGTGTCCTCTGACCACCCTCACACTCCCTGTTCTGAGCCCTCGCACCAGCAGGCACATCAGCAGCACACAGCCCACCCCGCATTTTCTAGATGTCTCCTCTGGGTGTGTCCAGTCTGCTCCTTGAAGATCTGGATGTTTCTTACATTTCTTTTGAGCCCATCACAGCACCTCACAGACAGCACATTCTTGTTCCTTAACTGTTTCATAATAATCCCTCCAACAAGATGTTCACAATACTGATACTAGAGGACTGACACAAAAAGTTAAGGCTTTACAATGACTGGGGAAGAACAACTCACAGAGATCTGTCTATCTCTAGTTCAGTTCAGTTCAGTCGCTCAGTCGTGTCCGACTCTTTGCGACCCCATGAATCGCAGCATGCCAGGCCTCCCTGTCAATCACCAATTCCCGGAGTTCACTCAAACTCATGTCCATCAAGTCGGTGATGCCATCCAGCCATCTCATCCTCTGTTGTCCCCTTCTCCATCTGCCCCCAATCCCTCCCAGCATCAGAATCCTTTCCAATGAGTCAAGTCTTCGCATGAAGTGGCCAAAGTATTGGAGTTCAGCCTCAGCATCAGTCCTTCCAATGAACACCCAGGACTGATCTCCTTTAGGATGGACTGGTTGGATCTCCTTGCAGTCCAAGGGACTCGCAAGAGTCTCCTCCAGCACCATAGTTCAAAAGCATCAATTCTTCGGTGCTCAGCCTTCTTCACAGTCCAACTCTCACATCCACACATAACCACTGGAAAAATCATACCCTTGACTAGATGGACCTTTGTTGGCAAAGTAATATCTCTGCTTTCCAATATGCTATCTAGGTTGGTCATAACTTTCCTTCCAAGGAGTAAGCATCTTTTAATTTCATGGCTGCAATCATCATCTGCAGTGATTTTGGAGCCCCAAAAAATAAAGTCTGACACTGTTTCCACTGTTTCCCGATCTATTTCCCATGAAGTAATGAGACCAGATTGAGAGGAGCTACCCCATGTCCGAGGTCAGGGGAGGCAGCCGAGAGGAGCAACCTCACGTCCAAGGAGCGGTGGCTGCGCGGGCGCAGGAGGGCCGAGAGGAGCTACTCCATGTTCAAGGTCAGGAGGGGTGACTTAGTCCAAGGTAAGGAGCAGCAGCTGCGCTTTGCTGGAGCAGCCGTGAAGAGATACCCCACATCCAAGGTAAGAGAAACCTAAGTGAGACAGTAGGTGTTGCGAGAGGGCATTAGAGGGCAGACACACTGAAATCATACTCACAGAAAACTAGTCAATCTAATCACACAAGGACCACAGCCTTGTCTAACTCAGTGAAACTAAGCCATGCCATGTGGGGCCACCCAAGACAGGTGAGTCATGGTGGAGAGATCTGACAGAATGTGGTCCACTGGAGAAGGGAATGGCAAACCACTTCAGTAGTCTTGCCTTGAGAACCCCATGAACAGTATGAAAAGGCAAAATGATAGGATACTGAAAGAGGAACTCCCCAGGTTGGTAGGTGCCCAATATGCTACTGGAGATCAGTGGAGAGATAACTCCAGAAAGAATGAAGGGATGGAGACAAAGCAAAAACAATACCCAGTCGTGGATGTGACTGGTGATAGAAACAAGGTCCGATGCTGTAAAGAGCAATATTGCATAGGAACCTGGAATGTCAGGTCCATGAATCAAGGCAAATTGGAAGTGGTCAAACATGAGATGGCAAGAGTGAACGTCGACATTCTAGGCATCAGCAAACTAAAATGGACTGGAATGGGTAAATTTAACTCAGATGACCATTGTATCTACTACTGTGGGCAGGAATCCCTTAGAAGAAATGGAGTAGCCATCATGGTCAACAAAAGAGTCTGAAATGCAGTACTTGGATGCAATCTCCAAAATGACAGAGTGATCTCTGTTCATTTCCAAAGGCAAACCATTCAGTATCACGGTGATCCAAGCCTACGCCCCAACCAGTAACACTGAAGAAGCTGAACAGTTCTATGAAGACCTACAAGACCTTTTAGAACTAATACCCCCAAAAGATCTCCTTTTCATTATAGGGGACTGGAATGCAAAAGTAGGAAGTCAAGAAACACCTGGAGTAACAGGCAAATTTGGCCTTGGAGTACAGAATGAAGCAGGGCAAAGGCTAATAGACTTTTGCCAAGAGAACACACTGGTCATAGCAAACACCTTCTTCCAACAACACAAGAGAAGACTCTACACATGGACATCACCAGATGGTCATTACTGAAATCAGACTGATTATATTCTTTGCAGCCAAAGATGGAGAAGCTCTATACAGTCAGCAAAAACAAGACCAGGAGCTGACTGTGGCTCAGATCATGAACTCCTTATTGCCAAATTCAGACTTAAATTGAAGAAAGTAGGGAAAACCACTAGACCATTCATGTATGACCTAAATCAAATCCCTTATGATTATACAGTGGAAGTGAGAAATAGATTTAAGAGACTAGATCTGATAGACAGAGTGCCTGATGAACCATGGACAGAGGTTTGTACAGGAGACAGAGATCAAGACCCATCCCCATGGAAAAGAAATGCAAAAAAGCAAAATAGCTGTCTGGGGAGGCCTTACAAATAGCTGTGAAAAGAAGAGAAGTGAAAAGCAAAGGAGAAAAGGAAAGATATACCCATTTGAATGCAGAGTTCCAAAGAATAGCAAGGAGAGATAAGAAAGCCTTCCTCAGCAACCAATGCAAAGAAATAGAGGAAAACAACAGAATGGGAAAGACTAGAGATCTCTTCAAGAAAATTAGAGATACCAAGAGGACATTTCATGTAAAGATGGGCTCGATAAAGGACAGAAATGGTATGGACCTAACAGAAGCAGAAGATATTAAGAAGAGATGGCAAGAATACACAGAAGAACTGTACAAAAAAGATCTTCATGACCCAGATAATCATGATGGTATGATCACTGACCTAGAGCCTGACATCCTGGAATGTGAAGTCAAGTGGCCCTTAGAAAGCATCACTACGAACAAAGCTAGTGGAGGTGATAGAATTCCAGTTGAGCTATTTCAAATCCTGAAAGATGATGCTGTGAAAGTGCTGCACTCAATATGCCAGCAAATTTAGAAAACTCAGCAGTGGCCACAGGACTGGAAAAGGTCAGTTTTCATTCCAATCCCAAAGAAAGGCAATGCCAAAGAATGCTCAAACTACTGCACAATTGCACTCATCTCACACTCTAGTAAAGTAATGCTCAAAATTCTCTAAGCCAGGCTTCAGCAATACGTGAACCATGAACTTCCAGATGTTCAAGCTGGTTTTA
>NW_011494606.1:4350218-4363448 GCF_000754665.1 Bison bison bison
GCTGGAGTCAAGATTGCCGGGAGAAATATCAATAACCTCAGATATGCAGATGACACCACCCTTACAGCAGAAAGTGAAGAGGAACTAAAAAGCCTCTTGATGAAAGTGAAAGAGGAGAGTGAAAAAGTTGGCTTAAAGCTCACCATTCAGAAAACTAAGGAATATCTCTAATAAACTACCAATTTATCAGACACTACCACAAATGTCTAACTTATGTTTCCTTTTCTAGACTGCATTAAGCTCCACTAAGCATATGTGTCTTTCAAGAAGCTACGGATCAGACGTGCCCAGAACATCAGACGAGACAAATCAGAACCCAAAGAGGCTGAAAGATTCAGTGCCCCTACGTATCTACCACTTAACAGTTTAAACACTTTCACAAACTATTTTAATAGGGAAAACACCCACCCTTCAAGATTGGTATTAAATCTGTCATTTTATAGATGAAGAAGCTGAGGCTCAGTTAAGCTAAGTAACTGTTGATTACCCAGGAGAGGCAGAGACTCTCCTGAAAAGAGAAATCCTGAAATCGGGTCTTCTGATAATCCAGAGCAACGCTCCTTCCAATCTGCCATGTTGCTTCTCATCTTATGTTCACAACAGACTCACTTTCAAGATCGAGAGCCCATTTCTGGCCTCTGCAGACTTAACACACAGAGGACAGAGTATGTCTTGCTGGTTTCAGCCACATACCTTTCTACTTCTACAACCATGGTTATGGAAACCAGTTGGGTCATGGGATCATCAACTCAACGGACATGAGTTTGAGCAAACTCTGGGAGATAGGGAAGGACAGGAGAGCCTGGTGTATTGCAGTCCTTGGGGTTGCAAAGGGCTGAACATGACTGAGCGACTGAACGACGACAAATCCTATGAACAAGTCACAATCTGCGAGTGGAAGGAAAGCAAAGTGTCAGGAGGTAGGGAGTGATGTGCTGGTTCCTGCTGAGCAGCTGGAGGCTGGGGACGGGACTCTGGAGAGGCGGTACAGCCACCTCAGGCTTTAACTACTTGCCCACAGTCAGCCCCTCCCCTGCTGTCCAGGAGACAAGATTCTTCCTCATGATCTTAGAACAATCAGAAAAAAGACTCTAGGGGATGCAGGCTCCAGTAGTCGGGGCTCCTGGGCTCAGCAGCTGTGGCTCCTGGGCTCCAGAGCACAGGCTCAACAGTTGAGGCGCATGCTTAGCTGTTCTGCAGCGTGTGGGATCTTCCTGGACCAGGGACTGAACCCTCGTCTCTTGCATTGGCACGTGGATTCTTTACCACTGGGCCACCAGGCAAGCCCAGTGTTTTTTTCCTTGTGATGAGAACACTTAGGATTTACTCTCTTAACAACTTTCAAATACATCACATTAACTATAGTCGTTATTTTGTGCACCACATCCCTAGTACTTACTTATCTTAGAACCAGAAGTTTGTACCTTTTGACCATCTTTATCCAATTCACCCTTCCTCTGCCTCTAATCACCACAAATCTTTTTCCTATGAAATTTTTTTTAAGATTCCACATATCAGATTTTTGTCTTTGTCATTGTCTAACCCACCTCAAACACCGTAATGCCCTAAAGATTCATCCATATTGTTGCTAATGGCAGAATTTCCTTTTTTATGGCTGGATAATATTCTGCTGTGTATATATGTGTATCTATCTCACAACCTTTTTACTTATTCATCTGCTGATAGACACTTGGGTTGTTTCCATGTGTTGGCTGTCGTAAGTAATGCCGCTATGAGCATGGGGGTACAGGTATTTCTTTGACTTAGTGTTTTTGTTTCCTTCAGATACAGTCCCAGAAATGGAAATGCTAGATCACATGACAGCCCTATTTCCCATTGTTTAAGGAAGCTCCATACTGTTTTCCAGAGTAGCCTTACCAGTTTGCGATCCTACCAGCACTACACAGGGTTCCCTTTTCTCCACATCCTTGCCAACACCTATCTCTTGTCTTTCTGATGACAGCCATTCTAACAGGCATGGGGTGATACGTTCACTGTGGTTGTGATTTACGTTTCCCTCTACAATTAGTGATGTACTTGCTGGCCATTCGTATAGCTTCTTTGGAAAAGCGTCTATTCAGGTGCTTTGCCTATTTAACTTATTGTAGATTTTGATTATTTATTTATGGCTGCACTGGGTCTTCACTGCGGTGCACAGGCTTTCTCCAGCTAGAGTGAGCAGGGGCCGACACACGGCTCAGTTGCCCTGCAGCATATGGAATCTTCCTGGACCAGGGGTTGAACCCATTTCCCCTGTGCTGGCAGGCAAGCTCTTAACCACTGGACCACCAGGGAAGTCCTCCTTTGCCTATTTTTAAATTGGTTTGTTTTTCTTGTTTTTGAGTTGTATGAGTTCTTTATATATTTTGGATATTAATCCCTTATCAGATACACTATTTGCGAATATTTTTTTCTCCTTCTGAAGAGTGTCTTTTATTTAGTTCTTTTCGATCATCCAGTCAAGAGAGATTACCGAACAGCTACTTTGTGCCTTGTATTGTGCCAGCTGGCTCAGTGGTAAAGAACCCGCCTGCCAATGCAGGAGGCACGGGTTTGATCCCTGGGTCAGAAAGATCCCCTGGAGAAGGAAATGGCAATCCACTCCAGCATTCTTGCCTGGGAAATCCCATGGACAGAGGAGCCTGGAGGGCTACGGTCTGCGGGGTTGCAGAGTCAGACAAGACTGACTGACTAAACAGCTCTGCCAGCTGCAGGGATGCAGTGTCTTCCTCACCACACTGTTAAGCTCCTGGAGGGCAAGACTGGTGTTTCGGCAGTCTCTGTATTCCTACAGCTGGGCAACTCAAGTAAGTGGTCTGGGGGCCACTTGCCACTAGTTTGCAAGAAGATAAGAAGCTATGCTACAAAGTAAATCAGCACACAGCTTCTTCACAGAGAGAATTTTGCTATAAAAAACTGTCAGGTGAACTAAACAGAAAACTTCCATACGTGCTTGATTTATATTCTAGCACGAACTCCTCATCTTGTGTTCAAGAAACTGTTCAGATATTACCATTAGTCCATGGTCTGTATCTGCTAAGTCGCTTCAGTCCTGTCTGACTCTGTGCGACCCCAGAGACGGCAGCCCACCAGGCTCCCCCGTACCCGGGATTCTCCAGGCAGGAACACTGGAGTGGGTTGCCATTTCCTCCTCCAATGCATGCAAATGAAAAGTGAAAGTGAAGTTGCTCAGTGGTGTCAGACTCTAGCGACCCCATGGACTGCAGCCTACCAGGCTCCTCCGTCCATGGGATTTTCTAGGCAAAATACTGGAGTGGGGTGCCATTGCCTTCTCCGGGTCTGTATCTGAGTAGCACTAAACTGCAGCACCTAGCAACTTATTCCACATATAGAACGTGCTCAGTAAGGTTTTCTGAGTTAAAAGAAATTTCTCCCAAACTCAAAGAGTAGTATCACTTAGAAGCTGCTCATTTCTATAATTGTGATAGTAAACTAAAAAGGAGAGAAGGTTTTGTGGCCAGATAAACTGCAGAACATGCTCTGCCTTCAGTTTTTGCCATAGATTGATGAAGCCAGAAATCCAGAAGAGCTCGCGAACTTTCACAGCTTCTCTTCAGAGAAACAGACAGGTGCAAACTGCTGGTCATTATTTCCTCTCTTCCTACTCGGTTTATCTGCACTGAGGTTTAGGCCCCAGCCGCTGTGTCCAGACACGAGCTCTCTGCTCCAACCACAGTCCTCCAGATGCAGGACAAGGCCAAGGTGGAGGGGGATAGAAGGGGTGAGCTGAGCAAGCATCCTGGAAGAATGAACAAGCACAGACTTGCCATTCCATGTTTCTCTGTGGGGTGTCTGTCTCAGTTTTGTTTTGGATTGCCTCAGCTGCAACTGTCACAAGCGTAATAACAACCCTCTGCCCACTATGCACCAATATTAGCTTTGATGTAGTGCAGAGCAGTCCTATATTCTTCCTGGCTGTGTGACTCTAGGCAAGTCAATTATCCTCTCTGAGCCCCAGTTCAATGTATCAGTAAAACGGGAATAAGAATAATCTTCATAGTGTTTGTGTGAATGTCAAATGAGATATGATATACAAAAGATCTCTGTAAATACATGCGTATTTAAAACTGTGATCTGTTAAGCTTAATTCTTCTCTCTAAAGTAAAGCTTTTCTTTCTTTAAGGTTAAAAATTAGAAGACTGAATTCATCTGCAGCCACAAGTTGTATGCAACAGTTGCTCCAATTTCAAGTAATTTCAGAGAAAATAGGTATAGTATGGATTTTGACTAGTGTGTATATTAGATATAAGCTATGTCTCACATATGTGCAGAGAGTAATACACTCACAAAAATACCCCAATGTCCTGCAACGCGTGGCTCAGTTGTGACCCCATTCACAAAGCCTCCCCAGGCAACCCTGGCTGGAACAAATCTTGCCTTTCTCAGAGCTCATTGAACCTGTTAAATTCATATCACTTCAGTTCAATAATTATTTATTGAGCATTCAGTGTGGGGCTAGGGATTGGGCTAAAGCTGAGGTACAAAGATAAAGATGACTTGATCTTTTCCTCTAGGAACCTGTGGTCTTGCTTAAGGCCTGTTACATTACTGCCACAAAGTGTGAAAAAAGCACTGAGCGACTTCACTTTCACTTTTCACTGTCATGCATTGGAGAAGGCAATGGTAACCCACTCCAGTGTTCTTGCCTGGAGAATCCCAGGGACAGGGGAGCCTGGTGGGCTGCCATCTATGGGGTCACATAGAGTTGGACACAACTGAAGCGACTTAGCAGCAGCAGCAGAGGTACTCGGCCAGAAAGAAGGGTGGCACACAACAGGAAGCCAGCAGCCCTACTGAAGGAGGCCTGGCAAAGCTTCAGGGGCTGAGCCAGTGGGGTTTTGCAGGCCGAGTAGGAGTTCACCACATGAGTGTAAGGAAAGCACATTCTTGATGGAAGAAATGGCACATGATATGACCGTGTGAGGATGCCTCACGTGTTAATGGACTGTCAGGCTGTCAGGGCATAGGCTGCGTGTACAGGAGCACAGTGAGGTGGAGGGCCAGGTGAAGGCAGGCAGGAGTAGGTGCAGGAGGGCCTTTGCCAAGTCTGTCTATCCTGTGCTTGGCTGTTCATGCCCTCATATTCCTTGCTAGACTAGAAACTGGTTGAAGGCAGGAGGCAAGATTGACAGTGTTTCCTCGGCATCAGGCAGGACGCTCTGCCCAGAGTAGACACTCAACAAAGAAGGGTGGCTGTGTGCTGACATTCTCTTCCTGTCTCACAAGAGCAGAAGAGGCTGCTGAAATACAAACCTGCACCAGACGCGCAGTGCGTTACAATTCAGCCGGCCCCCGAAAAGCTAGCCTCATGCCTGCCTTTGGTACTTAACCCACTTTCCAGATGACACGCACTGCTGCCTGCACAGGTGAGCTGCAAAGGGGGCCATTTCCAAAGGCGGGAAGCCGAGCTGCCCAGCCAGGGCTCTGCGGACCTCCCTGACAGGGGAAGCCAAAGCTCGTTTAGGAGAAAGAACTTTCTAGCCCTGGGGCTGGTGCCTCAAGCCCGGCAAACGCCAGCATTCCAGGGCTGCTGATTTGCCTTCCCGAGAGCGAGAGTATTCCAGAGGCAAGCCTGTGGCTTAAAAAAAAAAAAAAAAAAAATCATGTTTAATTTAAAAATTAGAAACTGGAGCAGGCTGTGAGCACAGGGGTTGATTGAAACAAAATTTAAATTCCTGTCAAGCCCATTTAAACACGGGGGCCCTTCATAGACAATTAGCTGCTCCCTATGAATGCTGAATAAACTCAGGCCTGGTCACTGCGAGCAGAGAGGCACCTACTGTGAGGCGCTGAAAAAAAAATTAACTAAAATCAGGCTGTATGAAATATTCAGCCTTCCAGTATATCACAGGGGTTTGAAAGTGTAAACAAGACAAAAATCGATTCCTTAGTGCCCTCAAATCAAGCCCCCAAAATGGTTAGGGCATCTGTTTCTGCTAAATTTTGTTTACATCGGCAGATTTGCCTTAATTGCAGTTGTTTATTTCTCATTGTCCCTGGGGCCCTAATCTCCCGATTACTAATACTTAACACTCATTTCACATCTAAAGCTACTTCTAATCCTCAACAGGTTTTGGGGGCTCTTAAAATTATTGAAACCACAGAGGCGGGAGAGACAGCCTCTTTGTGAAAGGAACATTTTCTTATCTACTACCAGCTGGGCCCAATCACCACCAGGGATGGCTACAACAAAGGTGCTGAAAGGCTCTCCCACAATGACTGCTGCTCCACTGGGGATTCAGGGGATAAAAAGGAGCTTTGATGGAAAAATCTGAACAAGAGGCTAAAGCAGTCCAGCCAAATAAAGTTACTGTCATAATCAAATGCTGTCAATCACCATGAAAATCCAATTAAAAATGTCTCAGCACAGCCCTCTTAAGTGGAAAAATGTACCCTATGTACACAAATTTTTGTCAACTCCACACCAGTCCCACAATGAGAAAGTCCTCCTATTCACTGAACCCCCCTCCCCCACCCCCAAGTTTAGAAAGAGATGAGGGTCATTCAGAAGCAGTCTGAGGGAGCTGCGACGCACACAGGCTATTGGTATACAATTAAGAGTTAATCGGGTTCCATTTGAAAATTCCATTTTCATTTGTGTTGAGGGAACCTTTGCACGAATAAACGAATGGTAACTTATTCTCCTACTTCAGAATCAGTGACCATTTATATTAAGAGAGCGGGGAAACAGTAAGCCAGGATACTGGAAAGAAACGAGTCCATTCTCCAGCAAATGTCCCTCGGTAGACCATGGCCTAATGTTCAATTCTAATCTTGAAAATTAAATAGAGGAGAGAAGGCCCAAATGTCTCCGCTGCCTTTCTGCAGTCTCTTAAACGGCTAAGTAAACCTCAAATTATCTGCAGGCAGATCTGACCCCCCAAATAGCTGTCTACAGAAGCCCTCACTGAATCCACACAGCTCCTGGTCCCCCAAGGTCTCTCTTGAAACTGCTACAAATTAAAAAGCAAACAACCCATTAAACAAATCCAGCTGGTTACAACTGTAAATAGGTGGCTTCTAATAACTTTCCAGCCCTTGAAATTCCTGGCTAGATTCATTCATTATTGATAAGTATTGCATCGATTTATTGGAGTGCTGTTGATGTTGTTGTTTGGTTGCTAAGTTGTGTCCGACTTTTTGTGACCCCATGGACTGTAGTCCACCAGGGTTCTCTGTCCATGGGATTTCCCAGGCCAGAATACTGGACTGGGTTGCGAGTTCCTCCTCCAGAAGATCTCCCCGACCCAGGGATCAAACGTGCGTCTCCTGCATTGGCTGGTGGGTTCTTTACCACTGAGCCACCAGGGAAGCCCTTATTGGAGCGTACTTACAGGGAGACGTGCACTTACAGGAAATGGATGGGGAGACAGTGGAAACAGTGTCAGACTTTATTTTTCTGGGCTCCAAAATCACTGCAGATGGTGACTGCAGCCATGAAATGAAAAGACGCTTACTCCTTGGAAGGAAAGTTATGACCAACCTAGATAGCATATTCAAAAGCAGAGACATTACTTTGCCAACAAAGGTCCGTCTAGTCAAGGCTATGGTTTTTCCAGTGGTCATGTATGGATGTGAGAGTTGGACTGTGAAGAAGGCTGAGCACCGAAGAATTGATGCTTTTGAACTGTGGTGTTGGAGAAGACTCTTGAGAGTCTCCTGGACTGCAAGGAGATCCAACTAGTCCATCCTAAAGGAGATCAGTCCTGGGTGTTCTTTGGAAGGAATGATGCTGAAGCTGAAACTCCAATACTTTGGCCACCTCATGCAAAGAGTTGACTCATTGGAAAAGACCCTGATGCTGGGAGGGATTGGGGGCAGGAGGAGAAGGGGACGACAGAGGATGAGATGGCTGGATGGCATCACTGACTCGATGGACATGAGTCTGTGTGAACTCCGGGAGTTGGTGATGGACAGGGAGGCCTGGCATGGTCGCAAAGAGTCAGACATGACTGAGCGACTGAACTAACTAACTACAGGAAAACAAGTTTGCTGCTTTCAGTAGCAATTCCCAAGTCACAGAGACTGGGCTTCAGGATTGTTTTATATTCCCCCCACAAGTGGCTGAATGACAGGATTTTTCAGCCTCATCTGTTATTCCCAAGGACTGGGGGGCAGGGTGGCCCACATCTGACATGGTGATAGACAGAAGACCTTGGGGTCCCCTGCCATCAATTTAACCTGAAAAACGTGCTGGCCAGGTGGTCTCCTCTAAGTCTTGACTCTCTAATGACCTTTTGACTTGGAAGGAACCATCAAAGGTGAATTCTCAAGTGGTCAGAACACATGCCAAAGATCACAGGTGCTCTGAGCAAGGACTGCTTTACACTTTCTTGCTCTTCCTGTCCTTCCAGGGTGGACAGCAGAGCCCTGGTGCCTGTTCTGATGGGTCTGGCTGTACTGGTCGTTAAAAGCTGAGAATGGTATCCAAGCAAACAATGTGATATCCCAGAAATTCTATTATTTTGGAACCAAATGATTTCCCCACATGACCTCTCATAGCAGAAAGTCAAACAAGAATCTCGGATCAGATCATGTAGTTCTAGTGTGGCCATCTTAACTCATACTGAATATCAGAGCCCAGGATGGCTTGCTCTTGGGTGAGTTTCCCCAACTTTACTCTGAGTTCCTACAGAACAGGGACACATGATGTCATTTTTGTCTTTATGTCTAATACAGTGTTTTATTACAATGAAGTAGAATGAGTGGCACATGCAAAGAATAATCAATAGTGCTATCTCTTCTTTTAGTCAGAACAGAGAGCATGCCTGAATGACAGCCACATACAACTAAGCTAGGAACTGAATTAAAGATCAGGCTCTTCTTTCAAGGAGCTCACAATCTAGTTGTAAGGAGAAAAACATGGTGTCAAACCAGTGAGTTTCACTTGGACAGTTTTTAAAAGCAGCAGCAACAAAAAGAGCCCCCAGGACCTGTTCCCTGGTCCAAATGCCAGAGATTCTCTGACTTGGGTTGGGATCTGGGCAGTTTCTTTTAAAACCCACTCAGATGATTCTGATGAGTTAGGAACCCCTGCACCACATGGGCCAAGCTGTGAATTTACCATGAATATATATTTTATGTGATGAAGTGCTGTTTCAAGTTGGAGACAATAAATGGTGGAGGGATTCTGAGCAGGGAGCAGGCACTGTGAAACAGAGGAGTGGGGAAGGCTGCAGGGAGGAGGAAGGCAAAGTCTGAGGACGGTGGGGAGGAGGGCATTCTAGGTTGAGGCCACCACCCAAATAACAGAAACTCCCTGTGAACTGGGCAACCTCAAGGGAGGAACAAATGCAGAATCCACCCAGAAGACCCAGCTCAGCCTGGGTGAATGTGGCAGAACACTGAAGAGGCCCCACTGCTGCATTCACCGCATCCGAGGCAATGAAACTGTTCCTGTGGCCAGGGCTGTGCAGCCACACTGCGCCCTGAAATGATGCTGGGAAGATGGCAGTCAGCTCAGTAAACAAGAAAGAAGACTTGCAGGCAGGAGTTCAAAAATCGCAATCTTAAACAGGCAAATCATCACCATATTAAGAGATCGGACTTGACTGATGGAGGAAAAAAGTTATCCTTAACTGGGAAATTAAAACTGTCAGATCACTATGATCAAGGAATGACAGATTTTTATCTATCTGTATATCTCTGGCTATGTGCATATATACAAATACATTCACACGTATACACATGCATTTATCTGCTAGTCTGGTGAAAAGATTAAGCAGTCACATGAAAAAACAAAGCTTACTTTCTGGGGTTATAATCTCTCTGTTCTCGCTGAAGTGCTAACATGTCATCAAAAATTCAAATTAAAGCTGTCTGATTCAGTGTGATCTCAAACATCCAGACAGTGATTCTGCCGTTGTAATTATGTGCAATTAAAAACTAAAATCAACTTCTTACTAGTGCTTTCCTATTTATAAGAAGACACAACACAGATGATTTTAATGGCATTTAAAACTTGAAAATAATAATAAATTCATTACGTGGTTCTCAAATGGACTCTATGTGGAGCCCCCGGGCTTCTGTGATGTCTTTTGTGCTCGGAGAAAATATTTAGTTGAAGTTTCAATATTATCCAGTTTCCCTCTGCAAATCTGGGGTGTCTTGGCCAATGAGCTGATGTGCACTTTCCAAAGAAAAACCAAAAGCAAAAATGGTGTCTGCAAGAACTGGAGGCTAGACACACGTGTAAGTCTGGCCCTAAGGGTCTATTTTTAATCCATGGTCCACGTGATGCAGCAAACTAGCTAAAGGGAGTAAACGACCACCAAGTTCAGAGTCGCTTGTTAACCATCACTAGCAGCTTAAAAAGCTTACGTTACAAGCACATGGTCCATGAGCGCTGGGCAAGGCGCTATGTGCGTGGAAGTGTGCCCTTCCTCATTTTTGTGCTTAGGGACTCAGTAAGCACTGGACCAAAATAAAGTGGAACTTCATCTCTGGTCCAGTTAGTAGAATATGGTGATAATGCTGAATTTTATCTGAGTCCTAGGCTCCCAGAAAGCAGTAACAAGTGAGGAATCTCCCTACTTCCATGTTAGCTCCAAAGACTAGCTGCTCTCACAGAGATAAGACCCCTGTCCATCCTTCCGTAAGGCTGGAGGCTAACTTTCTGGTTTACCTGCCTCCATAACCTTGGCTCCCTCCCTTTGCTTTGAGACACTCCTCACTAAGAAACATTCTCCCTATTGCAACAGCCTGACTACAATCATCTCCTTAACCATCCAGTGCATTCTGTGGGTTTGAGTCCCATAATAAAGCCATTTGGTCTGAACTCAGAAGTTCAGACTATTCCAGAAGTCACACTGGAATTTGAGTGCTGGAGATAAAAATCCTAACATGATGGTTCTTCTGATTTTTAAAAGGGACCCTGCCCAATTTATCGCATACCTGGATTCGCTTAGAGAACAACGCACCCAGCCTATCTGAAAATGTAATTATAATCAGGTTTTGGATAAGCAGAAAAGCTACCAGTGACAATGTAATTTAGAGGAGTTAAACAAGTTAACATCTCTTTGCAAGTAATTAAATGTTTAAACAGATTTTTCTGGAACAGTTTGGTGTTTATTAGCCCCCAAACAATACCACCTCCAGTACATAAAGCCTTTTCTGAGAAATGAGATGCCTTCAAGTTTGCAGCTGCTGGAATTCAGATGAAGGGGGAAAAAAAATCTTCCTAAAAGCACTATTTTGATTATAACTGACACTCCTCCCGCAAGACCCATACTTGCTTCTCTGGGGTTTCCAGCCCCGCTATTTACTTGCTTTCTAAGCAAAATGTCAAATTTCAATTGCAAACTGCAGTCTGTGTTTCTTCTCAGGTGCCTGAGTGGAAAACCAAACCTGAGGAAATGCTGAATGAGGATGCCCTGCTCTGGAACGTACCAGGAAATGCACAAAGTACCAGGCATGATTATGGGAACCTGAGGAGAAAACCCATGTTTTTAAACAATTACTAAAGCAGTATAGTAACGGCATAAAGACAATTTCTGCGCCAGCTTGTTTCTCTGAAATTCTCTCTGCCACTGAACAGCTAGAACAGATAATAACTATTAGTAAATCAAACTCCTCTGCAATATCCAGCTGTGCCTCACACATTTACATACAGATAGAATGGGTATATGTTTTTAATATGTATGTGATACGTACTTGTACCACAGCCGAAGCGCATGGTACAAAGGAGGGGGAGAATGGCAATCGGATCAGCATGAGATAATAAAGTGGCCTAGATAAAGTATTAGCCAGCGATTGATCTCAAACCAGGAGGCGGCTTCTTCTGACCTGATTACTTACTATGCATAGATTCCATTAAATAGAGCTTAGACATGGAAAGCTTCTGGAAACACTCTAAATGCACAGAAGGATCTACAGCGCCCTGAACCTAAACTGTAACTGCATAGGTGGCCATGGCCCACACCATCCTGGCTTGAGTCAAGGCCCACATTCAGGATAGGCTGAGAGGTTAAAGGGCCGCCTGACAGCTGGTGGGAAGCCCGGCCGGCTGAGTCCCACAGGGAGGGCCCATCCCTTTCCTTCCCTCCCCCATGCCAGCAAGCATTTCACCCTCCAAATGAAGGCCCCCCTCCAGAGCAGTTCGCCTGGTCCTGGCCACAGAGCTCCTGTGATCAAAGTGGGAGGGAAGTGAGAAGCTGAACAATCACTTAGGGTCACAGTCCCTCTTTGAAAAACTGATGACAGCCATGAATTTCTCTTTAAAAGAAAAACGCATATCCCCACAAGCATACGGTTTGGGAGTAATTTCAGGGGCTCTAACAGACTTCCGGAAGTCACTGACCCTAGGTCAAGCACTGCTTATCTAGTCCATCCCTTTCATTCTCAGAAGAGGACACAGAGAGTGGGGAGGGACTAGGGACCCGCTGACCAGGGAAGGGAGGCTTTTCTGCTAAATCAGCCTGACCTTTACTATAAAGGGACCTGGAAGGAAGATTAATTCCTCAGAAGGAATTCTCTGTGGTTTATACAAATGGCCTGTACAGAAAGGTTGCTCACCATGTGTCTTTTACTTAAAAATATGTAGACATATAATCTGAATAGCCAAGCCGGCCACACACCTCTCCATCTCCATGCCTTCGTCAGGTCGTCTCTCTCCCTGAACGCCTGAGATCTCAGGGGTAGGATCCTTAATGCTTTGCTTCCCTCAATCTGATGGTTGACATTTGGGAAACCTTCCCCACCGCCTGCACATCACCATCCTCTCCTTTCTTGTTGCAATCCCATCAACGCTTTCCGCCTGGCAGAGGCTGCGCTTTCCCCACAGAAGCTGGAACACCCTTGCTTGGTTGTCTGACGCCTCTGAACACTGTCTGCCACTCCCTCAGAGTTTCTGCAGTGTGGAAACTTAGTTTGCTAAGTTTGTTGGTCTTCAGTCACAGAGCTGGGGCAGCAAGGTCTTTTCTGTGCTTTATATCAGGGTGACTTAAAATTGGGTTAATTATGGCAGCATCATCAGAGGAGCAGAAAGAGTGTGTGTGGGGGGTTCCTATCTGTCTGAATGTTCCTCACTGCCTGCATGGCTGGTTTTCCTTTGCTTAAAGTTAGCAATAACTAGCGTTAAACAATAACTTGAAGAGTTACTCATGACATAACTGGAGGCACTGAGGAGAGGGAAGATCTTCCCCAAGGATGAAGCACTTCCCTATAAGTGAGCAGGAGTCCACTCAGGAGAATTTACTCAAGAAAAAAGGT
>NW_011494606.1:4363548-4391363 GCF_000754665.1 Bison bison bison
AAAGGTACTGATGGGTGGGTGGCTGCTTCTATGTCAAGTCAAAGTTTTCAGACCTGGATACTAGGGTTCCTTCTACCAGAAGTGGAATTTCTTAACAGATTGCCCAGCATGTGGTGAATATATTGCCTACCTGAACCCAACCTTTGTGGGTCTGTGACTCCAGGAGGCCAGTGTCAGTGGGATTTCTGTTGCAGCATCACTGGAGGTTTCACATTGCTCTGCAAAAGGTCTGGGGACTCGGCAGACTCATGCTTTGCCCATCCTTTCCTCTGCCTGGAATGACTCCTTGCAAACTCTCTATTAAAATTCAATCCAACCTCCAAAGGCCCTTTTCAAATGCTACTTTCTCCATATAACTTTGCACAGACCTCTGCAATTCTTTTCTGTAGTTAGTTTATTCTAGTTACTTGCATAGGCGCCTTACCCTCTGCAACACTGTCTGTGTGAGGCGTACTCTGTGTCTTCTGCTGAGTCTAGCACAGGACTCTGCACATAATAGTCGGTGTGTATCTACTGAATTCAGTTGTCTGCCTGCTTCTGCGATCTCTCAAGCTGATGTGGATGCCAATGATGAGAATTCTGAGTTAATTCTTTATGTAGTTTAAGGGCTATGCGCCAGAAAACAGTACCAGTTCCTGTGGATCCTGGCTGGCCTCCCCCAAATGTGAACATCAAGTGAATTTCTTAGTCCAATTTTAAGATATTTCCACTTAGAACAGAAAAACTGTAGCCATCTTAGGAATAACCATGCAAAGCAGAGAGAATTAAATAGCTAAACGGCTAAATGAGTTCTAACATTCTAGAGCCTAAACCTGAGTTTTACGTTTCACCTTTTAAGAATGACATGGTCAAAAACTACAAAGATGATGATTTTTAAGACTCAAGTATTCTTGTATGGAAGGCGACTGCCCCAAATAAAATGACAAAAACCACCTGAGCACTCGCCACACGCACAGCCCAGGCCCAGAGGTGTGGCAGATTCGGCACCTCTCCCTGTATTCTCATTTACTAAGGCTGAGACTTGTCAGGGACACTCTCAAGTTCATGTAAGAGTTTCTTGACGAGTCTGTAACTTTCGATATTCCTGTCCAACTTCACCTCTGATGTTCTCCCTTGGATCTAGAAAAGGCAGGCCCATAGGGAAATCTCAGCAATCCTGCAGTCTTCACAGCCGATGTGGCCCAAGCTGTGCAGACCATGTTGGTATCCTGCTGGCTGGAGTCACCGGGCTTGGGAGATAAACTGCTCTTTCTGTGAAAGGCAGGCCCCCACCCACAGTGACAAATGGGCTCTACAGTTCATGCATTCCAGAGAATGCTCTCAGCTTCCAGATGGGAGCACCGTCAAATAGGTTGTAGACGGAGAGAGAAAAGGAAAAATTAAAGCCATTAATATGCTGGAAGGAAGAGAGAGACTGGCTCCTTTAAGGGGATCCCTAGGATGTGACTCAGGTTCGTCAAGCCAGGGACAGCCCTCTCTTTCTTACCCCCAGGGGGTCCAATATTTGGGCTCAACACCCTTGACCGCAGAGGTATCACACGCACTCCTTTGTTCCTGCCCCTCACGGAGGCTGTGCTAAGGCAGGGTGTGCCTCCCTGCTGCTACACCTAGGGGAATAAACTCACTCAAATCAAACTGTGAGCAGTACCAGAAATAATGTGAAATTAAGTATAGGATGGTGCTTCCTGTGACTAAATTTTTCATTGCATCTTATTGATTTATTGATATTTATTAATTAAAAATGTGGGACAGCACACACCAGGGCATATAGTTGTAAAGAGATATATCGGAATATGTCTCCCTTGTCTCTCTCCACACACGCAGCCAGCCACGTATGCTGGCTTCCAAGGCACTGACAGCACCCGCCCTTCAGCCTTGTCTTTACGACTTGCCACCCTGGAGTGGTGTTCCCCACCAACACAGACATCCGGATGCATTTATGAGTGTATGTACGATCTGTAGATGTTTTATTTATAAGTGGCCAACTCACTGCAGCACTGAAACATGCGTTTACACATATATATCTGTTTTATGAAACCCTATTCCTTTGTTTTAATAGCTGAGCTATCCAGCCATAGCATGATAATGTACGAGGTAAATGGGTCTCCATCTCTAGAACCTGTTCCAAGTTTCCTCAGATGTGACTAACTGCATGAATTTCCCAACCATCAGAGACCTCCCCATCAAAAAAAAAAAAAAAAAGAAAGAAAGAAAAAAAAAAGATGAGTTTATTCTAGACATGCAACCTGCACAGTATAAATTGCAGGGGTTTTAGGGGTGAACTTTAACTTGAAACTACCCTGAAAACTGAGATTTTGCTCCAGGGGTAACATGAATAAGAAAACTACCTTCCTGGAAAGCACATATTATGTAAAAGGGAAACATACTGCTATATTATATTTGGGGATGAAAACTGTATTACACAGAAGTTTGGGTGTTTGGAGTATTTATAAGGATGAAATACAAAGGCTAAAAACCTTTGAATTGATATCATAAAATGCTTATTATTTAAAGTGGTGAGAGAAAACTGATCAGAATTCATCCTGACTGCAACAATCTAGAGACAAGGAATGGTATGCAAGACATCAGAAAGAGTAGACGATAATTATTATTTACCAATGCTCGACGCTAACGTTATTCTAACAGCTTGTGCGTTGTCAAATCAACAATCTGCACTAAATAAATGACCATTTGGGAATTTGTTAGGGAACGACTCTGTTCCTCTCCCTGCTTGACTAAAAACTGTCATTTGTAATCAAAGAAAGCGGCCTTGGAGCTGAGAACACAGCACTTGCAGCCTCACAGTTGCCTCTTTCTGAGGAAGGACTAAGGAGTCACATTTACTTGATCTTTTCCAGCCAATCTAATTTCATTCTACATGAATCCAAGAGCACGCCATGGCACACTCAGAACTTCCTCTAGGATTGCACTAAAAACTTAACATGCTGACTATCCTTTCTGTTACCAAGCCTCTGAATTCTGAGAAGCTGTAACAGCAAATAAGGGCAAGGAGTAACCTAGATTAACTTGGGACCCTTGAGTGTGAGGCAAACGCAAAGGATTCTGCATGAAGCTTCAAAATGGTGATGGGTTTTTAAGAAGTGAAAACTACTATCGGATGTGAGCTTCAAGAGCACCCACCCAAATGAAGTAAATTATACTGGCTTTCTGGAGTCTGTGGATACTTTAAATCTGTAACTAAAAAACATCCACTTACCATCAGTTCCTCAGGTGCCGGCCTTTCTTTTGGCTGCTTTCGCATGCTGTAAGAGAAAAACTCACATTATCCATATCACTTGTAAATCTGTGCAATAATTCCCACCACTGGCTATTTGCTCTGGAATTTGAATGTTTTCAAAATTTACCACGTTCAATTCTTGGTCAAGGCATTAGCATGTATTCTCTCCTGTTTATTTTGGCCTTCAAAATATCAGGTTTGGGGGGAAGCTCATGAATCAAAAATACAAAGTTTTTTTTTTGTTTTGGAGTTACTCTTGTAATGCAGACAATCAGTTTAAATTTATCCTAATTCTACTTTTGAAACGAATTATGAAAAAAAGCAGCAATGTTCTCTTCCTGACTTGGTTATCAATCATTTCAAATAAATTTAGGGAATAATATACTTCTTTTTTGGTAACTGGGATAAGACCATAATAAAAGAAATGTGACGATCAGGTCAAACGAGAAAACACCTCATTCCTTCATTACTACTCTGAATAACAAGTCATATATAAAAGGGGTCAGACATCTAGATAATGCTACAAAATTATAAATGGGTTATTACATTATCTTGTCTTTCATTTATTTTGGCTTCTCTGCAAGTTGATAATTCATTAAACATCTGTGGGGAAGTTAAGTTTGCTTAAAGAATCACATTCCTCTTGCAAAATATTTCATCTGACATACAACAGGCGTAATTAGTAGCTGCAGCATGTACTTAGCTAGGTGATGAAGCACCCACTCGTGGGACTGAGGTAACCATGAGTAAGCTGCTTAGGTGATGGCCAATTTATACTAAACTCAGAGTATCTGTGGGATGAAGTCATGAAAAGAGATTGCTGCTTCTGTTACCTGGAAAATCATAGACACTTTTTCTTCATATGAGTGAACCTCAAACAAGCAAGAAAAAAACCAAACAAACATACAATCTCTGCATTTGCTGACAACATTTTTTTTTTTTTTTAAGTAGAGATCTAATGATCATTTGGTAAATAAGAACCGTAGTTACGAACTGTTAATGACATGGAGGACATTTGCCTTCCCTATAAATAACCATATGCACCTCTCAAATACTGCATCCATTAGCAAGTAATTCAAGCTGTCTCACCAGTAGATTTGGTAACACTCCTAATCTGACATTCCAAAGTAGCTGTATCTCTTGGGAAAACAAGGCTATTACCCACTATCATTTCTGTTTCGGCTTGACATCTGTGGAAATTTCAACACAGGTTATCCCTCCCTCTGTCTCCATAAAACTTTAATATAACAGCTGATCAATTTTTTTGGACAGAAGGCAGGCAAGGCCCTATCTGCTCAGAATGGGCCCTACTCCCAGGTTGGTCCCAGACCACACAGCAAGATAAGCAGGGTGGTCAGGGCACAAACCCCACATCTTTGAGCAGGTGATACCCAAACCCAGCGCTCCAGGCAGCTCAGGAATTGCACGGTTTTCCAATGTGTACATTTCAAAATGGGACATTTCCATCATGTGCTTCTGTTACTAGGAATTCCACATAAAGAAAATAAAGACTAATACATATTTCTAGATAATGGTTCTAGTATTAATGAGCTTAGGATTCCAGTGTTTAACCAATATGTATGCTTTTTAACAACATGGCATGTTTTGGAAATAAAATGTTTGCAGAATGAAATTAGTTTTTACAAGCTATGGAATATTATATAAGTATTTTAAATAAACAGAAATAGTGCTAATAAAAATTTTAGAAGTTGGGGCTTAAAAATCTCTTCCCCACATATGTTTTGTATGGAATATAAACTACATAAGACATTTTTATTAAGAGGTAACATATTACACTTAGTCAAAAAGGTGATAAAGCTTGACATTTATATTAAGGAATATTTCTTGGTTTCACTTGAGCATCATCATCAGATGGCTCATGGGGGAGGGGGAGGGGAGAGTGTTCAGCTATTCCGGGTTAGCAAGGACTCCTGAGTGCACCTCTTGTGGCACCACAGGAACGAAGGGCTCGTCTTCCACTAGTGGACGTGATTCTGAAGGGGTGATGAAATGAGGACTTTAGGAAGCAGGGAAAGAGAAGTAAAAGCAGTTAGGAAGGAGTTCCAGAATGTGCAGAACGGCTTCTGATCAGTCGTGTCTCCTGCTTTAGGGCGGTCATCTCTATGCTCCCAATTTCCGTCTCCCTTTCCCTCTCTCTCCACGTCAGGGTGAGGGAGCAGGCAGGACGGTGGCAGTGGGGGAATTGAGCCTTCCAGGGCCACAGGGGTGTGTCCCAGTAGGGGAGAGGAGGATGATGTGAAAGGGGTAATAAAAGAAAACTCCATTCTATGGGGAAGAAAAAGGCAGACGGCTGGAAAAGAACCCTTACACCTGCTTCTCAGATGTAAAATGACAAGGGGTTGCCTAGAGACTCAGAGATTCTGTGGCCCCTTTGATCTAAATCCTGTGGTTTTCAGTACTTACAAAGGTTAAAGTGGGCCTAATGGAACCACGTTTTCATGGCCTCTCTAACATCAAAATTCACTGAAACGGGACACCAGTATTTTGTCTAAAATATGACCAAAGATAAAAGTTATTTACTGAAAATCCGATGAATTAATAAATTATTCTGCTTCCACTAAGTGACAGGCATTTTTATGGGTAACTTGAGGTCCCAATAAAAATAAGCTTCACATGTCTGTGCAACAGGGGCTATAAAATTGTGTATTTCTTAAACAAAACAAAACAACTGAACAGCAACAGTATCTGTGCTCAAAGAAGTAGCCTGATTCTCAGAAGTTTATTAAAACAGGAAAAAGCCTCTAAAGTACGTTTATGACCCTGTGTGTAAATAACGTTTACATAATTTGAACAATTCCTTCAGCTTTGCTGCCCCATCTGCCCAAGGCCCCGAAGTCCCTCCCGTCTCCAAAAGGAAGCAGGGAGAGCCATAAGGTCTCACGGAGCCGCCGAGTTAATGGCATGTATCATTTACATTGAGGGCATGGCATGTTTGCAAACAGGCTCACCACTGAGTGATGAAATGTACAAATGGCTCGGAGAACTCTCCAACCGGAAGGACGGGCGAATCCTGGGATGGAGGAAAAACAAGTCATCAAAAGTCACAGCAATTCCTTGTCTTTCTTTATACCCTCCACCCCTCATCCCAAAGAAGCAAATAAAGATGACTATATAACAAGGATTCACCAGCATGTGGAAAGGAAAATAAGGCTCATCCAATTAAAAAAAAAAACCGTCTATACTCTTTCACATTTATGTAAAAATGCGAACTTTAAAGCCACACACATTTTATAATGGTGAGAAACAGGAGAGCAGAGGGAAGGGAGGTGAAAAAAGGACAATGATAGCCACGGGGTAGGAAAGAAGGTACGAAAGTGTAAATGAGAAATTAATGATTATTTAAGTAACACACAAATGGTCGTGTAATTAACAAAGAGCTGTGAAATTATTCTTCTGTTGACCTTTGTTTCTTTTACTGGATTTGCTATTTATTTACACTTTCCTTTTTATTTACACGTATTAGTATATTCAGTTGCTTTTAACTGCTTGCCTTTAACTGAGTCCTGTGGGTCAGAGTTGGATTTTTGTTTTTTCTTTCATTTTAATAGAAAAGCTTTGAAAGGGGAAGAGCTGTTTACTAAAAAAGAATTTCAGCCTCTTTGCCAGTCTAGGCAAACTCATCACAGGAGAAAGCCACTGACTTAAGGACGCCATGAAAAATGCCCACTTTGACCAGTGGCAGAACTAGGGTGGGGATGGGAGTCACTCAAGAGAGCAGGAAACTGCACAGCAACAAACCACAATCACCATGTAACACAGGGAGCAAACCCCATTACCATTCGCAAAGGAGGGCTTTAAGAATTTAGGAGTTTTTCCAAGAATGACGGAGAGCGCCACCGTGTTTATAGTGTAGCAGCTCAGGATGTAATGAAATTACACTGCAGAGTACTTTAACAGTCATCTCATTAGACCTACAGTTGGAGCGAGAGAGCCACATAAAGTAGGCAGCTGCAAATGACTCTATTCTCATCTATTCTCATTTGCTATTAAAAATACCTTTCGGCGGCTTTTTTCCTCCCTGACATCCCTACACAAAGTGCCCTGCAAAGTATGATACATGCACCTATTTAAATTAACAAAGGAATGACTTATTTTAATCTCACTGTGCTTTGGAGTGCTTTGGCCATTTGGATGAGCAATATATCATTGCATACAACCTTCTAGCGCTGCAGGCAAGAAACTCAGAGCATGCAGCATTTGGTGGGAGCCAAACAATTTCTCTAGCACACAACTGTGTCAAATGCATGCATGTATTCATTATTGAGAATGAGAGGAAATAGCTTTGATGTAGTGGAAAAAAGAAGATGATAAAAGCACCTCTGCAATATGCGTGTCATTATCAATGGTGGCAGATAGATACAATTGCACAGCCTCCTCTGTGATTAGTAAATATACATATAATTGCTGTGGCCAATTATCAGAAAAATGAGATCGGTAATTACAAGACAGAAAATTAACTAGAACTCTTATTAAGGCTTTGTTTCCAATTCAAACAATTGGAAACTGGTGGAAAATACAATTAAATCAAAAGGAACTGAGGGGGTCAAAGCAGCCCAAAAAAAAAAAAAAAAAGAATGTGAACCAAACGTTTCTTAGTTTTTGCATATCTGTCCTCTTTGAATTGACTGTTCATCCAGAGGAGAGGTAGGCTAGTAATCATAAAGTTAAAATTCTCATCAGTAGAGAAAGGCTTCCAAGAGGAAAACAAAGGGAAATGGGAGCGAAATAAAATCTTGCCTAGTTCAAGGGATTACATGCAGGCGTTACATAGAGAGGACATGAGAAATGGGGGGCTGATGGAATAGTCTGCTCAAAAGAAACAAGGCATACAGTAACATGACAAGTCCTCGATAAAGGAACTATAAAACGGTCACGGAAGTCCTATCAGTTTGAAGAGCAAAAATAAAACATGATATCAATTTCAGCCCAGTCTGTTTTAGGAAAGCCATATATATCACCAACCTGCGAGATTCTACAAGGCCCAGTTCAAGAAGTGACGTTTTACTGCCTCAAACACTGTTAGTAAAAAGATATTTCAAAGTCTGAGGTACGAAAATTATGGACTCTGACCAGGTAGTTAATTTTTTCTAAGTCATTCCTTTCTGAAATTTTTGGGCACGTGGTAGTACTGGAAGTATCTGAGTAGCAGTTGCTTTAAGATGAATGTTTAGGGAAATAAAAGCCTAGTGTCTTAACGTGGCTGAACATTTACCAAGATGGTTAAAATTCTAGACTGGTTTTCTACAAAGATCCTGGTGTAAAACGTGATGCTGATGTGGGCCTCATTTCAAAGTATGATACCAAGAGTAAATTGATGAACTATAGGCAACTTGATGAAGATGTCATTTTAACATGGATGAGAGACAAAACGAGGGAACTGTGACATCTTTGCATGGGTAGTTAATTTTATTTAAGACCTGATATTGTAGCCTGTTAAGTTCCTCATAATATAAAACCAAGGAACACTGGGTGGTACCCATGAATAATTTATTTCACTTGTGAAAATGCCAGCACAAGTCGACTTTGCAGAACCACCGAGTGGATTTTCATCACAGTGGTGCCTGGAAAGAATCGGTCATCAAAGATGCAGGGGGAATTCTAATCTCACATGCATAATGCCAGATACTTCTTTTCATTTTAAAATCCATGTCTCTTGTGTATCTCAGAGGAGAATTTTCTGAGACACAGAAGACTGACTAGTGCCTGGGTGGGTGGGTGTCAAGAATGCTAC
Organism: Bison bison bison; assembly: GCF_000754665.1. Classification (NCBI taxonomy): domain Eukaryota; kingdom Metazoa; phylum Chordata; class Mammalia; order Artiodactyla; family Bovidae; genus Bison; species Bison bison. The sequence continues at coordinate 4,372,539 of NW_011494606.1, forward strand.
ATGTAGACATGGAGGCGGGGAGTCCTCGGAGAGCCTCCTCCAAACCCACAGAAGCACGCAGGCTGTTAACACCCCAGAGGAACAGACAGATCTGACAGCGGTCACCACGCTGAAGGACTTTTCAGGTATACTTTTCTTGTTTAAAAACAAGCTTAAAAGCAAGTAAAATTAGAAGTTAGTTTAGATCAGGATGCAAAAAAAATCTCCAAGAACCTGTCTATTCTGTTATCTAATTCCAATCTGTGCAAAGGGGATGGGGAGGCTCACAGGAAAGCTGCTCTGGCGTCTCCGTGGCCCCCAGGGAGGGCAAGCAGTCATCCACCTTAAAGTTAGAGCAAGAGAGAGACATACCCAAGGGTTCAGAGCATCTCTGAAGTCCTAATACTTTTGCTGCTACTTATCAGAAATGCTCTCTGTGAAACACGGGTTCAGGCAAAATGAAGAAAAAAATACATTCTAAAAATGTAAATTAGAGAAGCAGTTACACCAACAGCTCAGCACTGGCCGAAAGAGACTCTAAATTGTTAATAGAAGTCACTGTCTTTAGGAGCTTAGGTGCCACACCTCACCGTGAGGGCTTCTGTGGGACACTTCTCTGTTGAACTTCTGAGCATGGAGGTATGGAACAAAAACAGTGGATACAACCTTAACCACAAGTCATGACCTGAGATTCTGGTCCCAAATCAACTTTTAGTGTCCTGCTTAAAGGGACACAATTTCCTTGCAGAAGGAAATGGCAACCCACTCCAGTACTCTTGCCTGGAAAATCCCATGGACAGAGAAGCCTGGTAGACTACAGTCCATGGGATCGCAAAGAGTCGGATATGACTGAGCGACTTCACTTTCACGGGACACAAGCTGGATCTTGTTACAGAACAGGCAACTGATGTATTAAAAACTGCCGTGGCCATTTCAGTAAGCAATTCTGGTCATCACGGAGTACAGCCTTCAAGTCTCAGAGGTTTTGTGAACTACCTGGCCAGCCCCTCGTGCCAACGACTGCAGCGCAAGCAGGCGGCAAGCTAGGGAACTGTGAAGGACAACAGGAAGAAGGTTTGAGTGATGCCTTTGCCTTGTGAATAATGAACGGTTCAGGAAGGTCAACCCATTACAACAGCAACTGTTTAATTATTAATTATGCACAATCTATGAGCAAAAGGACAAGTTCAGAATGTTTAATGTATGCTAACTTCAGCTGGACTCTCTCTGGGCATTTTGTTATTAGCACTTGTCAGCAAGGTACTCAAGCATAAAGAAAGGTAAGCAGCAGAAAATCTGAGTGTGTGTATGCGTGCGGACCTGCAATGAGGAGGGGCAGGGAAGGAGGTCCAACTCCAACCACAGCTGCTAGTTCCGCTGCAGAGTAAGGATGCCAAAAAACTGCACTCTGTTACCTTGAGAACAGGCAGGTAAGTTGGACACTCCAAACAGAGACAACACAAATGAGAAAAACACTTTTGAAATTTGGTAGTTTTTCTATTATTCAATAGAGTCTTACCCCAGTGAAATGAAGAGTTCCACAAAAAAAAAAAAAAAAAGGAAATCATTATTTCAAAGGCATAGTTTTTTTTTAAACCATGATGTTTCTTGGCTTTAAAGGATCTGTGTTATTTATGTTCACACACATGCTAGTGTGCACCCACGCGCGCGTGCACACACACACACACACACTCAGTAGTGCATGTAAAACTGGCAGAATCTGAATAAACTCAGTGGATTATATCACTGTCAATTTCCTGGTTGTGATATTGTACTGTACTTCCAAACTGTTACCACTGGGGGAAACTGGGTTAAGGATGCACAGGATGTCTTTACATTATTTCTTGTAACTGCATGTGACTCTAAAACGATGTCAAAATAGAAAGTTTAAAAGTTAAGGAGTTTTTTTTTTTTTAAAACTCATTGAGGTCCAGGTTTTTAGTAGAGTTCTGTTTTGAATAATGGAGAAGCCTGGTATAACTATTCAATTGGAAAAAAGGTTGAGGAACCTTTGCTTTAAAAATGTACCTGAGGATTTAATTTTTGCCTTTAATTCATAATAAAAGATGACAATGGAATCTGACAATGATGTGGTGGTGAATTCAAACACTGATAGGCAGAGACACAAAATACTGTATAAAAATGATACAACCATTCATTACTTATTTATTGCTTCATTCATTCAACAATTTTCTTGACCCTCTACCATATCAAAGGTGCTTGGGTGGGCACTGCAAGATGACTGATACTTAATCTACACCCTGGAAGAATTAGTGTTGTTCAAGGAGATAAGATGTGCACTGCTAAGAATGATGGGGAAGAAACTAGGAGAGTCTAGAGGGCTGGAATATACCATCTTTGGTTTCCTACTTTCTTCCATCCTGACTGCCAGAGAAGCACCTAGGGGTGAAGGGACCTTGAACATCTTAGTCTGTGTTATGTTTCCTTCTCGTGTGCAAGAGACATTCCTCCAAACCAAGATTTTACACTTACTTGGAGTAAAACGGAAAGAAGATAGTAGGACAAATTCTCAAGAATCTCAAGGTGTTGGCCACACTAGTGAATTCTGAGGTCACCTGTGCTGTGATTAGTAGATTAAACCAGACAAGTTAAGCGAAATATGGCCATCCTTTCTAATAGCCTATTTATAGACTTCTTGGTGTCAAGCCATCAAGCCAATAGGTAATTAACATCAGACAGTCACCTATGGTCTGCCCAGAACTGAGAGCTATGCTCTAACATTTTAAAACTAATTCAAGCCTCATGTTCCTTTGGCCTGGCTCCTGCACACTGGCGTTCATACTGATTGGCATAGCTCTCCTAGCTTGCTCCATGTCTGTCCACAATGCTGAGGTGGAAGAGTGTCTGTGATTCCAGTGGCTTCATGTCAGACTGTGTACAACATTTTGCTTTATCAGATCTCAAGTTGTTTTTTGATCCTCCCCTGTTCACTGCCTTAAAGTGGTATCTTTGTGAAACAACTGGCAGGATCCACAGGGCAAATCTGCTCTTGACTGGGGAGGAAACCTTGCTTGCTCGGCCGGGGCTGGGGTGTGGGGAAGACACACACACAAACAAAAGAACAGAACCCTCGCCTTTAAAGGTCTCCACAGGGGCTTCCCTGGTAGTCCAGTGGCCAAGATCCTGCATTCCCAATGCAAGGGGTCCAGGTTCCATCCCTGGTCAGGGAACTAGATCCCACATGCTACAACTAAGGCTCAGCACAGCCAAATAAATACATATATTAAAAACAATCTCCACAGAAGTCATCTCCAAACCAAAAATCTACCCCTCTGAAGTGTAAGCCAATGGGAGATTCTGGGAAATTAGCTCAGTTTTAATATTTTGAAGGTTCTCAATGTTCACATCTGTAAGTTTCTGCTATAACCGACTGTAGCCAGTGGGGGAAAAAGGCAGTCACATCTCATCAGAGAGAGGTGGAAAATGGACAGACAAGTGCTCAGTCAGAGAGTAATTCAGCCTGGTTAATATATTAGTAAATCAGAATTCCACACCAGGCTTGTACAAATTCAATCAATGCTTGTTCAGAACACTTAGTTTACTTAAAAATGTGGCCACTTTGTCAGGGAACAATAAGTGTTTTGACCCTAAAGTCTATTTTTGATTTCACCATCAGATAGAACTGATCTCATCTGCAGGATGCAATGATGGACAGCACTGGGGTGAGAAAGAGGCTTTGAGTTTAGGAAGGCTTGCAGATGGACGTCATCAGAAAAGGAAGCCTCTGACCCTCTTCAGCTGGAGACCACGGAGCCCTTGTCTTACTCATCTCACTCCACATCAAGACTTGAGCAGAGAAAGTGAAAGATGATTCAATTTCCATGCCGGGTCACCCCATGCTCTGGGTTGCCAGAAGTGACAAATTACACGTGTGGGCGTTTGGGTGTGAAGTTCTATCCACTGGGTCCTGGCTGACAGTATCAGCTCATTTAACTTGTCTCAGGTGGACCTGGAACCAGGGGCAAAAGGCTAGAATTTTCACCACTGAAACATCCACCTTACCCGCAAACTGTTAAATCATAGGATAACCAGATACTAGCCAAGAGAACATCACGACCAGACGGCTTATAAAAAACACAAAATATAAATAAACAGTTCTAAAGGAACCTCTGAAATTTGAGATTATGCAGTCCCCACCCTCCTCCCCATTTTCTCCTAAATGTTTTGGCAGTTCTTCAGTACTGGGATAAAACAGAAGATAAACTTTGTCATTTATGTTAAAACTAACCCTTTCTTTTTTTTTTTTGTCATTTAAAAGACTTACATTTACTCAGATATTTTCTAAACATATGGCAAAGATCTTTGTGTTTCATAAAATTCCTTGAAAATTAGTAGGTGGAAAACTTGAAATGGATTAATCTCTTAAAACCATATTTGCAATTGCTTCTTTTCCCAAGTCAACGAACATCTTTTTTCCTCTTTTTATTTTAGGTCTCTTGTTGGTCATAAGCTATAGTTCACAGTATTGTTTAGAGGAGCCTATCTGATGGTACACACACATATACACACAGACACACTGACATTCATATCTGTCTTCCTTTTCAATGGGTTAGGCATAGCAGAAAGAAACATGTTTGTCTCACACCAAAGGGATTTCATTTACAAAAGTAAAACCTGTTATTGTTCCCTACCACTCTCCCTGTAGCCTCCCAATGCATTTCTATTGCTTTTTCATAAAACACTGGTGCAAATAATCAAGCATGACCACTGACATCCACAAGATTGAGTTTTAGGAACCATTAAATGAGCTCACCCTCGTGGGAAGCCTCCTGTTCAGGCCAGTCTAAAGGTAATTATTCAGCAATTCCTACCTGTGGTTTTACCTAGTCCCTATATAGTGTTTGAATTTCATATACTGGTAAGGTTAGTTTTTTTTCCTCAGGAAAAGTCCAGCTTACACATGTTTGATCCAAGACCTAAATTATAATGTTAATGTACACACTACCATTTCACCAGGCTCTATGTGTAGGAGTGCTGATTAAAAGCAATCTTAAAGGTAGATCATAAACTATATTAAACAAAAATGCAAGAGGAAAATCCAGGAGTGAAAGAGCTCTTAACAGTTCCTAAATGAAAGGAATTATTCCTTTTTTCATTGGTAAAGGGTTAACATTGAAACAGCTGAACTACATCCACATACTGTTCAAGGGCAAGAACCTGGCAGGTCCGTGTCCTGAAAAATCAACAAGCCAGAACGCTATCCAGATAGACTCAGGGAACTTGCTGAAATCCAAAGTCCCCATCACCACACTGTGTGTCCTCCTGAACGTTCACTCAACTGTTAGTTAAAATAATTACTGCTGGTGCCACCCACACTGCCAGCTACAGATACAGGAAAGAACAGAACTTCCAGCGGCTTCACGGTGCAGGAGTGTCGGCCGTATCTGCTTACACATTTTTATAAACCAATTCAAAGGTGATGTCAGCTGCGAGTCGCAGGTTGAGAATTGTATGTCAAATTGTGCCATACCTGGTCCCATACAATAAACACAAAGACAAGAGGACTGAAAGCTGGCTAAAGGAGATACTGAATCAGTTTAAAATTAGCCAGTATGAGAGGAACAAAGAGAGGAACAGAGGGGGAGGAAGGGAGAGGAAGTGAAAAAAATAGAACTACATACTGTGAAATGAACAAGTTCAGTTAGAACGTTCATCAGGATTTGGAAAATCATAATGCCATCTGCTACTCTGGACCTCAGAACATCAGGGATCTCATGGGCCCAGACGCTTCCATTTCCAGGAGGAAGGAAGGAGCTTAACACTCCCTGGAATGCTGCCTCCGTTCTGGAATGGAGGCAACACCCCAGCCGACCAGTTTGGACTCTTTTGAGAACATTTGTACAGCTCACAGACATGTTTCCCCTGGTTTAGGGAAAATTAACGGCAGGCAAAATGATTACAGCGACTTGGCAGTGAGGCAGAGCAGTGCCCCAGCCCGAGCTGCTGCGTAACTGACCCTGGCATCCAACGTGGGCTCGGGGTGTATAGGTCCCATCACGGTGGATTAAACGAGCACTGTCCTACGGCTGGATAAGACTTCACAATAGAGCAACACATGTTAAATGACAGCAGCCAAAACTGGCCCCACCAGGCAACTGCCCATTCACAGAAGCTATTCAAGAGCCTTCACCACCAAGAAATTAATTCATTAATAATACATCAGGCTTCGTGGACAATTCAAAGAAAACAACACAAAGCTACTTGTTCAATGACTGAAGATGCAGAATTTTCCCTGTCTAAAAAAACACACTAATCTAATTGACTTACCAAGATCAAGATCATAGGGATGTTTATGCTAATATTTTGATTAGTAAAAAATAAGTAAAAAAAAAAATCTATCCACTGAATTCATTCAGTGCCACTAAGAATAAAAATATATATATTTTTCAGCAGTAGCTAATAAAATCTGATTTTATATAGCTGTATTTAAAAATTATTTTTTCCCACTTTAAACGACTATATTTTTCAGACTATCAGGAAAATTTCTGTTTTTAACTTGCTTCTTCTGTTACATTTTAAAAATTTCCTTCCTTCTTTCTCCTTCCTCCCAACAACTCATAAATATGAATTAAATATAATTATAAATGAACAGAACATTAACTTTTGGATTACTGCTGTGTTTTGGTAGAATGTTAATGTCATTTCTAAAGAAACAGTTATTAAAAAAAAGAAACAGTTATTACTAAAAGAAAAAGTAATTACTAAAGGAATCATGGCCTTAATGCTAACCTATTTTCAATCTTCAAACCACTCAAACTGCATTAATTTAAACATACTAGACTTTTCAAAAGAAGTATTAGATTTCAAAAGATTGCCTTACATAAAAGAGGAATATCGGTTTTCAGGATCCCAATTATACATTCCCGACATTCTGAGACAGAGATCTGGTTAACAATACTGCAGGAGGATACAACTATTATGTATCTACTTGTATTAACTTACCAAGTTTCTAATGCCTCCCAGTCATTAAGTTGTACAAGTCACAAATAACATGAAATCCCACATCATCAACACCCATTTAAGCCAGTGGTTAGAGTGTCAGCCACTGTGGTGGGAAGCTCCAGGCAGGCATGGGTTGTCAGACAGCTCAGGCCATCGACTCTTGTCTCACTTAAACTACCTGCAATTTACGTTCTATGAAAGCAACCGGCCACCCTAGGATGCTGGAAGCAGGAAGGGTGGGGGTATTCCTTTTACTCTTGGCTAACTTCAGAAATCAGAATTATGGTGGAGGCCCTCGGGCGAAAAATGAATGGGTATTATTCCCTCTGGAGCTGGTTAATACCACTCTTTGAATTCCAAGGAGGTATTATGAGACAGCCAAGTTCACACATCCACACCCTTACCTCCACTCCCAGAAAGCACCTATGTGCATACCCTAGCAGCTTCCCAGTTAACCAGCCCTCAGTCAACCTAAGAAGGAGTGATTCTCCATGAAGGAATTTTTAAAAGGTAATAGTGGTTTAATAGCCAATCCTTTTGTATACATAAATCTTTCTAAAAGAAGTCAATCTCCTCCCTGCCAACTTAAACAGAATATGCAGAAGAGAATTCAATTCTTTTTTACAGGCATGGAGTCATTCTTATAGACAGTGCTGTGCTGTAATATACTTCTGCCCTGGGGGCATGTCTGCAATGCTTTCTAAGTTGTCTTCTTTTACAGTTTTGAAAAATAATCTCTCCCTTTGATGCCAGAATGTTCAGCTGTCACTTTTTGCTTCTATCAAGGCAGTTACAGTGTAATAAAAAGAGCTGTGTCCTTTGGCCCCCAGTTTCCTCATCTGTAAAACAGTGTAGTGGGAAAGCAATGTGACATTGGGAACACAGTGGAAAACAGCTGGTAAATCATAAAGGTTAAGGCCAGACTTGTGAGTTTTGATAAAGGACTGTATTTATTAGCTAAGTATCTCCTCATCATACACTATTACTTTTTGGATTTGGTTTTCTGAGTCTTAAAAAAAGTAGTAACTTCTTATAATTACACATAAATTTCATTCAACAAATACTTATGAATAGATACAGTACTAGGAAGACAGGCAATAAAAAAGCCTGGGAACTTAAAACTTTAGCTGATGTATTTCTTATAATTGAGTCTGAAACAGGAATTGATAGTTTTTCAAAAAATAACTTTATTTATTTTTGACTGTGTTGGGTCTTTGATGCTGTGTGGGTTTCTGTCTAGTTGCACAAAGCAGGGACTACTCTCTAGGTGTGGGTGTGGACCTCTTATGCAGTGGCCTCTCTTGTTGCAGAGCATGGGCTCCCGGCCACGTGGGTTTCAGGACCTGTGGCTCGTGGGCTCTAGAGCACAGGCTCAGTAGCTATGGCGTGTGGGCTTAGTTGCTCTGAGGCATGTGGGATCTTCCCGGATCAGGCATTGAACCCGTGTCTCCTGCATTGGCAGGTGGGTTCTTTACCACTGAGCCTCCAGGTAAGCCCGGAATTGAGTTTTGAACAAGGTGCTTAGTGCTGTCCTATGAACAAAATGCTAATTATCTCCTCTGTATGTGTGTGTCTGTGCCCCATCTCAGTGAGGCCCTGACTGCCCATGCCAAACACTTCTCCTCTGATTCCATCCTCCCACTCTCCCCTACGTCCAATTATTCACCAAATTCAGTTTATTCTATTTCCTAAACACCCTTCAAACATGCTAAGGCTGTCCTAGTGAAAAGTCTGCATACTTTCTGATCAAGACTATAAGCACAGTAGATTCCTGTTGTTCCCAATCCACTTTCCACAAGCCTGTCAGAGTGACTTTTCTAAAACACAAATCTGGTTCTGTTGATTCTCTGCTTAAAACCCTTTCACCCACCCCCTCCTCTTTCATTTCTGCAAATGCTTTTGGGTACAATGTTTAAAGATTTTTCTAAACCTGGCTGTTGCTTCATCTGTTTTAATACTTTGCCAAGCACTGCAGCCATGCTGAACTCCACATGAGCCTCAAGTATCTGTGAGGCCAACTCCTACTGGCCCTGGGGCTTCCTTTCTCTGTAGAGCCCACTGGTATATTACCACCCGCTTCATTACAAGCTCTCTTCTCTGTGTATCCCCTGCACCTTGTCTACACTTTGGGTACACATGGAATTTATAAGGGGGCTTCCCAGGTGACTCGATAAAGAATCTGCCTGGCAATGCAGGAGACGCTAGAGACTTGGGTTCGATCCCTAGTCAGGAGGATTCCCTGGAAGAGGAAATGGCAACCCACTCCAGGATTCTTACCAGGAAAATCCCATGGACAGAAGACTCTAGAATTTATTGGCTGCAAACATCATTAAATGCCTTATCATACATGCTCATTTATGTGAGTAGGTAAAACAGCAGTCACTGTACTCCTCTGAGAGCTCATCAAGTCTCATACCACTTACACTAGCTGCAGTTTAAAGCTGGTGATGGCAGGGAAGCCTGGCAGGCTACAGCCCATGGGGTCGCAAAGAGTCGGAAGTGACTGAGCGACTGAACTCAACTCAACTCATATATGATTGCTTACGAGCCTGTCCCCTTAACTAAAGCAGAGCCTACTGGCAATTGTATCTTAACTAATTCCCTATCCCCTGTACCTAACTCTGGGATTAATACAGGTTTACAGAATGATTGTTTGGGCTATAATCAGTGGTTTTCAAACTGTCATCTAAGGAACTCTAAGGACTTTTATGTGGTTGCCAGAGGTGGGATGGGGACAGTGTGGAGATCTAAGCTTCCTAACCTGTGATCAAACCAGAAAGGCCTCAAAGTTAAAATATATATATATACACACACACACACACACATATATATGTATATATATATTTTAACTTTCATGTGTCAAAGGACACCATCAAGAAAGTGAAAAAACAATCCATAGTATGGGAGAGAAGATTTAGAATCGAGTATCCAGAGTACATAAAGAACTCTAAGAACTCAAAACTAGTAATTTAAAAATAAAAAACAATTTAAAAAGAGAAAATGCACTTGAATAGAAGTGAAAAGAAGATATTCAAACAATTAATAAACACATGAAAATATGCTCAATATCATTAAGTCATAAGGGAAATGCAAATCAAAACCACAATGAGAGACTACTTCATATCCATCAGAATGACTACAATTAAAAAAAAAACAAAACTGAAAATAACAAGTGTTGACAAGAACATGGAGAAATCTGAATCCTCATACATTGCTGATGGGAATGTAACATGGTACAATTGCTGTAAAATGCAGTTTGGAAGTTCATCAAAAAGTGAAATACAACGTTAATACACATATAAGAGAAAACAAAGGTGTAAAGGATGTACAGAAAGAGTGTAATCGGGCCCACCACTGGATAGGCGACTATGGGTGACACGGCATTCTCCTGTACTTTACTTGCCTACGGTTTTCTAAACATGTACTACTTGGATAATATTAAGCAATAAACGCTGTTAAAATGAAAAAAAAAAAAAAGTTAAACAGGATTTTCGTGTGACCCAGCAATTCCACTATGGGGTACATATAACCAAGAGATTTAAAAACATACATCCACATATAAATTTGTACACAAATGTTCACAGCAACATTATTCCTGACAGTCAAAAAGTGGAAACAGCCCAAATGTTAATCAACTGATGAAAGACAGACAAAAATGTGGTACATCCATACAAGGGAGTGTTACCTGACCATAAATACGGACAAGTACCTCAACATGGATGTACCTTGGAAATATTACGTTAAATGAAAGAAACCAAACACAAAATGCCAGATATTACATGTCCAATTTTATATTAAATGTCCACAACAGGGAAATTCAGAGAGAAGGAAAATAGATTAGTTAGTGGTTGCCAGGGATTGGAGGAGAGAGAGGAACCAGGAGTTACTATTAACAGGTACTGGGTTTCTTTGTGAAGTGATGAAAATGTTCTGGAACTGAACTGTACACTTTATAAGAACGGATTTTATGTTATATAAATTATACCTCAATACAAATGTCAAAGTTAAAAAATAGAAAACAGAAATAAGTTTCTCTATGATGATCTGTACTTAGCAGTCCTTTTCAGCTGGACAGGACATTCCACACATTTATTCTGATGCCAGAACCACCCTTATCTTGATTACTGTAACTTGTAATATGTTTCAAACTCAGGAAGTTTGAATCCTCTTTGTTTTTTCTCCCTCTGAGATTGCTTTGGATACTCTGACTCCTCTGCATTTCCATATAAATTCTGGGATCAACTCGTTCATTTCTACAAGAATCCACTGGGATTGTATTGAGTCTTTAGAGCAGTTGGGAGGTACTGCCATCTTAACAGCACTAAGTCTTCCATTCCATGAATCTGGGATATTTTTCTGTTAAAGTCTTTTAATTTCTTTCAAAGATGTTTTGTAATTTTCAATGTGGAAGTTTTCTACTTCTGTTAAATTTATTCATGACTATTTGATCATTTTTGATGCTAACTAACTTGAATTGTTTTCTTAATTTCACTTTTGAATCACTCATTTTGGGTTACTAATATGAAGAGTTACAACTGATTTTTCTAGCTGTGGCAAGCAGGGGCTACCCTCGAGTTGTGCTGTGCAGGCTTCTCACTGTGTGGTTTCTCTTATTGCGGAGCACATGCTCTAAGGCTCTAAGGCTGCAGGGGTCTGTCATGAGGGCTCTGTAGTTGCGGCTCGTGGGCTCTGGACCACAGGCTCAGCAGTTGTGGCACATGGGCTTAGATGTCCTGTGGCATGTGGAGTCTTCCTGGACCAGGCAGGGATTGAACCCATGTCCCCTGCATTGGCAGGCAGAGTCTTAACCACTGGACCAGCAGAGGAGTCTCACAACCAATTTTTGTGTGTTGATTTTATAACCTATTATGTAGAAGATACTTCTGATCATGACTTACAGGAATTCACTTTTTCCTAGTAAAAGGAATAAGTAAACAGAGGTATATATCAGAAATTTGTTAACTGTCCTGCTGAGCACCTACAGATGTTAGAGAGAAATTTATTTTTAGCTGTAATATGCTTGAAACACATATATATACACTCAGTAATAATCCATTTTTTTTCTGGCTGTCATATTTTAGATATCCTGAACATTATGAAATACATCTGTGAACTCAAAAATGACTTGCCAGACAGTTTCAAGCCCTTCTGTCTGACATTGGACCTTGTGAACTTCTATTCATGCTTTAGGACCTAGCTTAAATGCCACGTCTCCTCAAGGCCCTCTCTTAATCTACCCCCAGAACACATACTCTTCTGGTAGAACAAACCCTCCTGTTTCTGGGTTGTACAGTACTCACCCTATGCGGAAGCATAATTACTCATTTCCGCACCATTATCTTTTCCAAGTCTGTGGCTGGGTAGGCTCACGGGGGAAGTGCCCACTTCAGTCTTTGTAGTTTCCAGCACCTCAATTCACTGATTTCCTGGCTGGCTCCAGCCAGCCCTGGATTTCAGTGACTCAGCTATCACCTCTCTGTTCCCATCTACCATCACCAGTGTGGCCAGTCCTTTGTTGCCAGTCAAACTGGGAGCCCAGGTGCTAGGGAGAGCTCTGGATGGCTACATAGCCTCCTGGGTCCTGGCACACCGCATTGGCCCAGGATCTGCGACTGTGCCTCTGCCTTTCTACCCTGACTCACCTAATTTGCAGTTGACCTGGGAGCCTTGCCCAGAAGCCCAATTCCCTCTGGTCTTGGAGGCTGTCCTGAGCATGGTCTGGTCAACTTGGGCTAGTATACAGTCGGCACTTTTGAGAACTATCTGCTGAAATGAATGAACACATGTCCACTCATTTTACTTCATCAGTCTTATTTGCTCTTCTCAGATGAGTGTGTTTGACCTTACACATAGCACTTGGGTATCCAATTTCATTTGATACCTTTCAGTTTTGCTATCAGTCACTGTGAGGAGTGTAAAGACTGAAGACAAGATGATCAGATCATCAGGCTAACAAGGAGTCACTGACAAGAATGTTAGTAGTCACTAACAAGTCAAGTCACCACAGAAAACAGAGGTGATCACAAGAGAGAACACAAGAAAAGCATGAAGCAGATCAGTATATCCTTGTAGGGCCATTTAGTCTGGGAGCAAATGGTTCTATACACCTCAAAAAGCCCAAGCATACTGCTGAGTGCCAAAGCAAAATAACACAGGCAAAATGGCTAGGAAATTCACTAAAAGAGAAAGGCAGGATCCCCACAATTCTATAACCCTATAGGACATCAATACATCAAAGTTTAGTTCAGTGCTGTGTTCAAAACATGGACCTGAGTCATCAAGAAAAGGTTACGATACAATGAAACCTTTATATCAGTGAAAAATGGAACGCACCACACTTTATCAATAGGGTGCCAAAAGCAAAAACATTTTAGAAACATTCTTTCTTTCTTTTTTTTTTTTGATGTGTTCATTTACTTTAATAACACTACATTTACCATCTTATCACCATGGAATGTAAATTCAGGTTAGACGAGAATTCACAAGTACAACAAAGCATTCTGTGATATACCAAAGTTTGTATAATGTCTGACCAAACCAGCTTGCTCATCAATGACTTCCATTGTAGGGATTTTATTTAGTTGATGATACTTTTGGAGAAAATAAACATACTGCACACATTTAAAAAGTGTTTTTCATTTACCTTTGCATTAGCACTTAAAATACATGTTTCAAAATAATTTAAAATTATTCTAATATAACAGCAGCAAAATATAATTCTGCAATTACTAAAGAGCTAAAAGGGATCCACAAGTTAAGTTACTCTCGTGTTTATGATTCTAAAATAAATACTACTTCAAAGTGGCTCTGTTACCAGCTTTTTAGTTTTGGTTTAAAAACACACACAGACTTGCAGGGAGGTTTATAATGTTGTATTCCATGCACTGTTCTGAAAGGGTTCCTCAAGAGCCAACCAGCCCTTAAAACAGTACTCAGTCCACAAGGCCGTCAGAAAGTTACATTAACTGGGGTAAATAGGATTCCTACATTACATCAAAAGCATATGATATTCTGCAGCAACTGGGAGCATTTTCAGGATTGACATGTTGTCTTCTTTAGAACTAATTTCAACAGAAGAGTTTAAGAAGGTGGACAGGTACCACTATCAAGTGTATTTAAAAGTGACATGTTTCTTTTGTGCTGGTCTGACTCCCCTGAATGACCTAGCTAGTGAACTAGTCACCAGTAACTTGGTCACCAGGCAAATCAAGCCTGCAAGAAAGGAGGCCAATTTTCAAATTACCATGTTCTTGTCTGACCCAAACAATTTATTTTCAGCATAAACATATAACCTCAATATGAGATGTCTAACTAAAGCAAGCACCACCAAGACGACCAAGACAGCATCTCCTCTTCTAAGGTTTAGGTTTCCCCCAGAATTCTTGATACAGGGAATAGCCCATACCAAGAGTCATTGGCTCCCACACAAAGCCTTGGGCTGCCACACGCATGTGGATCAGGTGAACAGACATTTTAGTATGTCCCCTGCTCTTCAATCTATATAATCCATATGCAACAATTGCTGCAAAACCTGCCATTCCAATGGGGACAAATGGTGCCTCTCTAGCTTTTCGGATAAGTTTAGATCCCTGATCTTCATCATATGAAGAAAGAGAAATATCTGTGTCGCTTGACATAGTGATTGAAGACTCTCAGACAACTTCAAGACGTTTCAGGTTCCTACCGTATTCTCAGAAACATTCTTTCTAAAAGCGCACATTTTCTCACTGATGTCAGAGCTTAAAGCAGTTATCAGTTACCTTGACAGTAAGGGCCCCCTTATCTCCCAAAGACATCAGATGGCCAAGGCAACACGGCACACACAGACACACAAGACTGACAGCAAACTGCAGTACTTTACAACTCAGGCATTCAAGGACTTGCAGTGGACCTCGTTATAAGTTTTACAGTAAGAAGTTCTTTTGAGAGAAGCAACTCTGAGGCAAATACGGTGACTCTAAGACAGCACTCACATGCTGAGTTAGCCAGGTCCAAGCTGGATAAACTGCACCCCTCTCCCCCTGCCGCCCTCCTGGTTCTTTGGCTACCCTTCCAGTTCCTATTCTGTGGTTCAAATTTCATGTTCATGGCTCTTACTCCTCTGGTTTAACTTTTGGTGTCTTCTATCTGGATCTAAAATGGCTAACTCGCTTTGTCCCACAATTCCATCTCCTGACTCCCAACTCCTGAGGTTCACCCCTGGCTACTCTAGCACCACCTCCTATCCACATGATGTTGTTTTATTACTTCTTCATTCTTTGCCAGGCCATGCTAGGAGGTCAAGGGACAGCCACATAATAATAAATAAAGTACATTACACTGGGCTTTGCTTATTAGCTATTTTGTACATGACTCCAAATATACCCATCTTATCTGAATTACATTCCTTTGAGGGTGGTCCTTTTTGATTGTTAATTTTTTCCTAAGAGAAACAGTATAGGCTCATTGGAGAGCCATTTTATAATGGGGTATATTCCATACCCAAGGAGTAAGATGGTTCAAATCCTGGCTGGTTATACTGACTCAGAAATAGAAGCCCTAAATGTCAGATGTAAATGAAGATAGATAGTTAATTGTCCTCTGGGATCCACAAGGGCAGACTTAGCCATTATATTAATAGAAGAGGTTCTCAAACTCTATTGTGCAAAATTACTTGGGAAGCTAGGAAAATGTAGATTCCTGGGCTCCGTTCCTAGAAGGTCAAATTCAGTGATTTAGGTCCAAGAGTCTGCATTTTAAACAACTGTCTTAGATAATCCTGATGTAGTTAGTCCTTGAACTACCCATACCCTTTGAGAAGCACTGTTTTACAGCAATGAGAAATCTAACAACCGTGGGACAAGCACAGTAATGAAAGGATCCCACCAAACCCTCCTTTCTTAGAAGCTATGACGCACCTTGCCTAAGGCAGGTCATCTGGCCAACTCATTCCTAATACTCTTATTACCAACCATCAGCTGGTTCCAAGATCAACTTCCGTTTGTTTTAAAGATATATGTGAATTTCCCAAGTCTTCATAAAAAAAGATATCAATGTTTTTAGATAAAACGGGAATAGATGTCTTAAGTTACAGTTTTCTCTCACCTGAGGAAGAAGCACTATAAAGAAAAACATACTATTTAAGTTATAAGCTATTGTCCTTCATCACACAGACCTTCTCTCCTTAGAAAATCTCCCTATGATGATTTCAAAAGTCTCAAGATTTTGCCCAACTCAAACAAGTAAAATATTTTACATTTAATAGCAATCACTGCTACTTTAAATAAGGAATACAAATATCCACTTGATCCAGAAAATCTTCAAGTGAGCGCTCCAGCAATACCTGTATTATTGGAGAATATATCTGTACCTGAATGTTCTGATGCCCAAGAGTCTGGCAGACCAAGAACAGTAGAGCCCAGGAAATGTGGCAGGCTGCGCACTTGACTGGGTAGGCCAAATTTCCCGGGACACTTTCCTAAGCAATCCTGAAGGGGGAGCTCAGGAAAATCAGTTTAATTAGGAGAATTCTGATGGGGATGGGAGGCCTTCAGAATCTAAGATGACAGAAGACATTGATGAGCTGTTAGATCCAGGAGGTCTGTCTGATATTTGAGATAATGGGGCCTCCATTTGTTTCCGGATGGTGCCTTCATTTTTGCACTAACATGGTTTATGGCTTGCATGGGATATATGGACTGACTGATGCAGCCATTAAGGATGCTGGAGCCCATTCTTACTATTGTTGTGATATGTGTATGTGTTTGTTTTTTTCCTAGGAGGATCTTTATTTTTTCTCCCAAATCTCATAACTGGTTATACAGATGTTTAATTGAGAGGAATAATTATGAATTACGATTTTTTTTCTTTCAAACTTTCCTATCTGAAACATTTATCGCCTTCACTACAGGCATTTCAAATATTGTAAAATTAAAGTTTAAAAAATAAACACTGCTAGCAGGCGAGCCCAAGCCCAGAAAAACTGTTTCTACAAAACATCAATGTTTCTTAATTGGAATCGTATATACCATAAGACTGCTAATTTACAAAAAAAAAGGAATTCAAAGTCAGAGTCAAAAGTAGAAAGCTGACTGAGAATGAAATTCAGGTAGCTTAACTCCATGAAGGCAAAGGGACAGTGAAACTTGATGGATAAGGATGATCAGAGGTAGGGTGACTTAACATGTGAGAATACCAGTTACAAGCACAAAAAGTCAGGAGTATGTTCAGGGGAAATGCCTAATGAGGAATTAAAGCTGAATTGTTGACCTAGAGCTTTTCAACGCTTTTGTCACTCTGCTATGCTTTGGGTAAGTAAAGCAAGGAGGACAAATTTTATCCAGCTTATTTCTGCTGTTCAACTCTGACCCTTGTCTACTGAATGACTTTAAATATCTGTTACAGAAAAAAAAAATGGTACCACTTTAATTTCCGGCTCCATCCCCATCTGGCCAGAGAGAGGATAAATTAATATTATCATGTTTTGTCTTTAGGGCTTCTGATACCCCCAAGGACCAGCCTGTAGGATAGTCTGTTTTGGCAGAGATCCTCAGCCGGCATCAGAAGAGCGGGATTCAGGACAAGGCCAGTTCACGTAACACAGCTCAGAGCCATACAACACAACTTGCTCTGAGGATGTTGGGCACTGTGCTTCATTAGGAAACAAAATATAAGCTTTCCACACCATTAGGAATGACTTTAGGAGTGAAAGCACATAAGACGATGCCTCACCTCATCAACAATGCACTGCAGAAGCTGGAGAGGCTGCAATGGGAAAGAAGAGAGGAAAAAGTATTAGCCTCTATGCAATATCTTTACAGTGGAGTGGAAAGAAAAAATCATTAATGCAATAAAATATAGCAAGATTAATCAACAACAGCAAACTCTTATAAAAACATTGATGCTCAGGATGTTCTATTATTTCTAATGGTACCTAATCTAATACAGGCAGTTAAAGGTTTGCATTTTCTTCAAAATGCAATTTGCTAAGTTTAAAACAAGGCATTCAAGCATGCAAAGGAAGCAGCCATCAGGAAAAAGAAAAGTGAATTTTTTTCTGAACTCATAAAGCTTACCATTAAAGATCCCTGGTTTTTCTGAATCTGAAAAAAGGCAATATGTAATTAGCATGTCATAATCAAAATGACTCACTTGGACACATTATGATCACTGAGAGAAAATTATTGCATTGCTGGTGGCAATTTGTGGGCATGTGTTAACACAATTTACATAATGAAAATACACAAATGTTAATAGCTCGCTTCTCATTTATAGGCGAAAGTCAGCAGAATGTTAATTTCACACAACACTTTTTAGTACCCTCCAGGTTGTATTAGAATAGGGAGAAAAACCATAATCCATTTCAAAAGGCTGTTTACGATTCAGATATAAATAATGTTTTATATTGCTAGATTGTGAACACTGGGCTTAATGTTGCAATCATTGCTAATGTTATGAAGCTCACTCTTTTTAAATTAAAAACCGATTTATTTAAAATTGAAATTAAATCATAGTCAGAAATTAGAATTTTGGATTCCTGCCAGTGTCTGCTCACAATCCCCTATTTTGTGAAGAAAACTTTAATTATGTGGTTGAAGTATTTGCCTCTGACTCAAGAGTGGGTGAGGACTCCACCTTTTCCAAAGTTCCTCCAGCCTGTTTCCAGGGCAGCAATGCTTTCTGGGAAAATCAAATGCACGCAAGTTTTAACACTGCTTTTTAGGGGAAGAGAGCTGAGTCAAAGAGGAATGCCTGTTCTGGAGGCAGGATGCTCACACAGCTAACACCGATAAACCACATCTCTTAGAAAGTCACTAAATTAATAAAACATCCACTTAGTAGTTAAAGTATTAAACACTTAAGTGTCCCTCCTCCTCCAACCACCCCCCTAAAAAAACTGCCTTA